>NC_081406.1:630047181-630344952 GCF_030272615.1 Cryptomeria japonica | reverse complement strand
GGGTCTAGAGTGAAATTCTTGAAAGCACTCATTTTTCCTCTAGCCAAAGTTAGGATCTTGGTAGAGATGCAAGAGAAAGGATCTATGTTTGCCTCTCAAAGAGGATTGGAGTTGGAAAAGTCAAGGATCAAACCCAAAACATGATTTTTGCTCTTGACCCTTCCAAAGGGTCCAGAGCAAAAATCTTTGTAGCACTTATTTTCCTCCTTGTTTTGGCTAAGCTTTGGCATGATGGAGAAGGAATTAGTATGTTTTGGCCCTGAGAGGGAGTGGGATGCTTTGGAAGATCAAGATTTTAGCCTAAAAGAGAATTTCACTCCTAACCCTTCCAAAGGGTCCAGAGTGAAATTCACTATAAACCTCATTTGCTACTTGATTTTGGCATCAATCCTTGTTCCTTAGGTAAAAAATGATCTAAGTTTGCCTCTTGAGGTGGTTTGAAGTTTGAAAAGTGAGTGATCAGGCCTAAACTAAGATTTTTGCTCCTAACCCTTCCAAAGGGTCTAGAGCAAAAATCCTCCTAAGGCTCATTTCCTCCCTAGTTTCACCGAATTTTGATTTGCAAGGCATCTTGAAAGGAAGGATGGGAAATATTTTGCCATTACAAATGTTTGAAAACATTGAAATTGAAGGAATTAAGCCTCAAATAAGATTCTCGCTCCTGACCCTTCCAAAGGGTCCAAAGCGAAATTCCTAGAAATACCTATTTTTCCTTGGATAAGGTCAAGTCCTTGGGTTTTTATGGCGTGGATGGAAGTGAGATATCATGTCTTTGCCTCTTGAGGTGGTTTGGAATTGGAGAAATGAAGAATCAAGCCTAAAAAATGATTTTTGCTCCTGACCCTTCCAGAGGGTCCAGGGCGAAAATCTACTTAGACCTCTTTCCCTTCCTTGTTCAACCAAATTTTGATGTCCAAGGCATGTTGAAAGGGAGAATGAACATGTTGTGGCCTTTGGGAATGTTTGAAAGAGTTGAGGAATGAGTGTTTTAGCCAAGGAAAGAAACTTCGCTCCTAACCCTTCCAAGGGTCCAGAGCGAAATTCCTTACAAGCCTATATTTTTAACCTTGCTTGAGTTTAAAACCTTGTTCCTAGGGTGAACAGAGATGAGATTTTACCTTGAAATGAAGATTGGGTTTGAAAGAATGATGATTTTGGTCTAAAAAGTGAATTTTGCTCCTGACCCTTCCAGAGGGTCCAGGGCGAAATTGTGCAAAACCTATCTTTTCCCTTAGTTTCATGCCAAATCTAGTGTGGATCAGGATCAAAGAAGGCCTTAGGAATGAATTTGACTTATCAATGATTATCAAATTTGAAGGAATTGAGCCAAAAAGTGAATTTCGCTCCTGACCCTTCCAAAGGGTCCAGAGTGAAAATCTTAAAACCACCCATTTTCCTTGCAAGTCTAGTCAAACGTTAGGTTTTCATGGCTTGGATGGGTGCGAGGGGACATGTTCTTGCCTTTTGAAGTTAATTGGTGTTGAAAAATGATGGAAATTAGCCCAAACCAAGGATTTCGCTCCTGACCCTTCCAAAGGGTCTAGAGCGAAAATCCTAGGATCGCCTACTTTCTTTGCAAGACAAGCTAAAATTTTGATTTTTATGGCCTAGATAGGAGTGAGGCAATGTGTCCTTAGCCTTGGAGGTGAATTCAAGTTGAAATTATGGAGGAGTGAGCCTAAAATAAGATTTTTGCTCCTGACCCTTCCAAAGGGTCCAGAGCGAAAATCCTAAAACCCATCATTTTCTCCAAAATTTGTGCCAAGCTAAGCCTAGAACTAGGTAAGATAAGCCTTTAAGATTTCTCTTGAATGGATTTTGGCCACCAAAAATGTATATTTTGAGCTAAGACAAGGATTTCGCTCCTGACCCTTCCAAAGGGTCCAGAGCGAAATCCTAGAGAGGTCTTGTCCCTGGCCATGATTTTGAGCGAATATTTCCTTTTAGGCCTTCCAGGGATCAAGAAAATGTTCTCAAGTTGAGAGATAGATCCAATTGAGGGTTTCAAGGGGAGACAAAGTGAAAAGAAAGGAATTGAGTGAGGGAAGACAAGCTAGGAATGAATTTCGCTCCTGACCCTTCCAAAGGGTCTAGAGCGAAATTCTTCAAATCAACTATTTTTCCTTTGTATGTGGCCAAGACTTTGATTTTTAGGGTGTGGTTGAGGATGGAGGGATTTTATTTAGCCTTGAAAGATAGATTAGAGTGAATAAGATGAAGGACCAAGCTTAAAACTTGAATTTCGCTCCTGATTCCAAAGGGTCCAGGGCGAAATTCACAAAATGTCCTTTTTCCTTCAAGATTGAGCTAAGCCAAGATGATGATCAAGGAAAATTGGACCTAAATATGGCCATATGAATGTGTTTCAATAGGTTTTGAGTCCAAGAGGTAAGGATTTTGAGCTAAAGAGTGGATTTCGCTCCTGACCGTTCCAAAGGGTCTAGAGCGAAATTCCCAAAATCACCTAGTTTGCCCATGAGGAAGGTCAGGTTGTAGATTCCTAGCCTTTGGTGAGGATAAAGATAGCATATGCTTGCATTGGAAGGTATTTTGGAGTAGAGACATGATGGAATTTGTCCAAAAATGCAAAATTCGCTCCTGACCCTTCCAGAGGGTCCAGGGCAAAATCCTTTGAAACTGCTATTTTTCCACCTTGTTGGGGCCAGGCGAGGAGCTAATTGTGAGGTAATGTTGAAAGGAGGTCTAAATGAGCCAGGAATACAAAATTCTCTCCTGACCCTTCCAGAGGGTATAGGGTGAGATTCTTACAGGGCCTGTCCCTGGAAAGAGCCTTGAACTAACTTCATTTTAATATCTTTTGTTGATGATTTAAGGTGTGAAATACTATGTGGAAATGAATTTATTATGTCCTTAATCATATGTCCTTAATCATCTTTTGATTTGTTTTTGCAGATGAAAGAAGGTCAAGCCAAGACAAGGACGACCTTCTCCAGTCCAACATCAACAAGGATGACCTTCTCCAGTCCAACATCAGCAAGGATGACCTTCTTCGGTCCAGCATCATCAGGGACGACCTCTTCCAGTCCAACATTTGAAGGAAAGGTACACCATCCATCCTGCACATCAAAGACAAAGGAGGTTAAAGCAAGGGTTTGTTGAAGAAACATACAGTTTTAGAAGAGTTAATTAAAGTTAGCTTCTTAGCATCATCAAATTGAGCATCTACCAAGTTACAAGTGTCAGACAAGGTGGCATCCTAGTCATCACTCCTCCAGTCGGATTGGTCCACCTCAGCATGTCCAAATTCAATGTACCCGACTCATTGGAGATGGCACAAACTTTGATGTACCTACCCCGGTTATCCATTGGTCGAATATTCCAGAGAAGACATGTGTCCAAATAATGCAATTGTAGTCACATAAATCTGTCCACTTAATTAAATGAATACTTAGTATTTATTTGATTATTTAACCATCAATTAATGAATTAATTAAATTAATATTTAATTAATTCATCTTAACCCTCTTCTCCTATTAATTAAATAAATTATTCAATTTATTTGATTTAATTCACTTAACCAAATTCAGACCATTAATTAAATAAATAAATCATATTTGTTTAATTAAATCTTCTCTCACATTTAAATAAATTAATATTTATTTAAATCCCCCAAAATCCCACCTCTCACATTTAAATAAATTAACATTTATTTAAATCACCTTTATCCTCTACCCACTTGTATTTTCCTACAAAAGCAAGTTGCACAATTATTTTAAATAAATAATTTATTTAAATCACCTTTATCCTCCACCCACTTGTATTTTCCTACAAAAGCAAGTTGTACAACTATTTTAAATAAATTATTTATTTAAAATCCTATTTATCCTCACCCACTTGAAACCTTTAATGGTTTCCCTTAAAGTATTCAAACTTGATGGCTTTAAAGTCTTCAAACTTGATGGCTTCCTTCTATAGTCTTCTTGAGACTTTAATGGTTTTCCTTAAAGTCTTCAAGCCTTTAATGGTTTCCCTCAAAGTCTTCAAGCATTTTAATGCTTTATCTTCATTTTTCTCATTTAAATAAATTAATATTTATTTGAATATTTATCCAAATGCAAATTACACCATTTAATTGAAATAAATGATTTTATTTTAATTGAAAATACCAAAATTTCTCCCACTTGCATTTTCCTACAAAATCCACTTGCATGCCTAAACCCCTTCTAGAATTTTCTAATCACTTCTAAATAACCTAACCCCTTCTCTAAACTTTGTCACATTCCTAAGCAAAAGGGAAGTCACTTCTCAAACCCTCAAAGTCTTTGATAACCATTAAAGGCTTTCAACCTTCAACCACTAAATGGCTCAAAGTCTTTGATAACCATTGAAGGCTTTCAACCTTCAACCACTTAATCCCCAAAGTCTCCAATAACCATTAATGGTTACCTCAAACCCTCCCACATGGTTAAAACATTTGTTTTGACTCAACCTCTACCCAACCCAAAGGTCTCATCAGGCCATTAATGCTTTGACCATGATTATCTCTTAAACATTTGCACAAAGGTTTATCCTTGGATTAACTCTTAATCCAGTGGGTAATCTTAATTTGGACTTGACCCTTAGCCTCTAGATAACCATGAGGTCTTCTCAGGCCTTTAATGCCTCCAACCTCTTCTCTCAACCCAATCCTATGTTGACACTTGTCACAATTTTATTGGTGCCAATTGTGCACATGGATCCCCAACTTTCAAACTTGGCCCTTGATTAAACCATTCAATCTTAACCCTTCATTTCCCCATTTCTTCTATAAATAGAACCCTTCTCCTCAAGCAAAAAAAGAAGCATTAGAGTATTGTTGTTATACTGGCATTAGCATAGAGCTTTCTCATAACATCACTATCTACACTTGCATAGGATTTGCTTATCATATTCAAACATCTTGAATCTCCATATGGCATCCATGGCTAGTGGTAAAAGCTGAGAGATACACTCATTTGGGACTTGGAGAGGAGAGGAACAAGGGAGGAGCAACTATGAGCATCTTGATTAGCTATTTTATTCTATGTTTATATGCTTACTATTTCATGCTTAATATCTCTCTTGATATGCCTGTTTAGGATAATCTTTTGTTGCTAACACTAACGTTTGTTTCTTGTGCTCTTGTGTGTGTTGCCATCAAACAGATTTTCTAATCCTTTTTGCAGAGCATCAGCAATTATTTCATTGGCCAGAATTGAGTTGTTGTAACAAACCCTAATTAGGGTTTTCATTGTAAAATCTCGGCCATTGATCTCAAGTTGATCTGAGCCATTGAATTGTATTGAGGGCACTATATAAGCCCTGGCTCCTCATTTGTAAAGGTTAATAGATAATAGTTAGTCAATAGTTGATAGTGGGTGAATAGTTAGAAATAGTGAATAGTTAGCTGATAGAATAGCAATTAGAGTAAATTAGGAGGACAAGGCAAGAAATTGTTGCCAGTGATTGTAAACATACTCCATTTTCATTGAAGTTATGGTGAAGTGTGTTGTTTCATTGCAATATGCATGGTCTCTTGTTGAATCTTCATTTTACATGATAGATAATTAAATTGAATGAATGAAGTTGTTGAATGCACCTGTGTGGAATCCATCTAGTCCATACCACTAGCCTCTTGTTGATTGTAAGTGTGCCCTACATGGTCAACTAACATAAAATGAGCTTAATCTTAAGTCATTACACATCTATTGTTCATGCATTATCTTGAATGGTGATCAGTGTCTGATGGTGTACGATTTTAACGTATTGGAAGCATCCCTTAGAAGATCGCACTGAGTTGGTGTCGAATTGTTCAAGCCTGATGGTGAGACCCAGCCCAGTAGGATTCCACCTAGTCGTTCATCCATCTTCTCACATTCTAGGTCTCAGAGTAGGCTTTTTGAACCTTTCATCTTTTGATATTTCCTTATATCTCAACTAGTAGATAAGACTTGTGATTCTAGAAAATCAGACATTCAGGTCATCGAGTGTAAGTTCCCTTGTGATTCCAACAAAATCACATCATACCACGAAGAGCTTATCCACTAGTAAAGATCCTACATAACAGAACCTTGAAGTTTCTCTGAGTGATCCTTTTTGCGATATCTTTAGTATTTGGAAACTTTGCTCAAGAGAGGATAAGGTACCCTAGGTATTTTATTCTATGTTTGCATGTGCATAAAAAACACATCAACAATACCACAATCCATAATCAATAGTTCCCTTCAGATACCTAAGAATTCGCTTGACTGCAACAAAGTGGGATTCTCTTGGACTTTTCTGGAACCTTGCAGTAAAGCCAACTACATGTGCAATATCTGGTCTACTATGCACTACATAATGCAACTTACCAATCATTAATCAGTATTCCTTCTCATTAACCAATGCTGAGTCATCCTCTTTGGATAGTTTACAACCGGTCAGCATCGGTGTACCAACTAGTTTGCTATCTTCCATGCCAAAGGTCTTCAACACCTCTTTGATATACTTGGACTGAGTGATAAAGATTCCATCTTTCATCTGCTGAATCTGCAGTCCAATGAAGAACTTAATCTCCCCTATGAGTGACATCTCAAACTCTTTCTTCATCTCATCTGAAAACTCATGACTCATCTTGTCATCTCCACCAAAGATAATGTCATCAACAAATACCTCACAGATCAGGATCTGATCTCCTTCAGACTTCAAGTAGATATTACTATCTTCGCTTGTTCTCTCAAATCCTATCTTCACAAGATGGGAGTGTAGGCATTCATACCATGCTCTAGGTGCCTACTTTAGACCATAGAAGGATTTATGTAGCCTACACACCATGTCACTATCTTCAGATAGGGAAAACCCATTTGGTTGCTCTATATACACCTCCTCTTCAAGTGCACCATTTAAGAATGCAGATTTTACATCCATTTGATATACTTTGAATCCTTTAAAAGCTGCATATGCAAGAAGCATACGAACTCCTTCCAATCTGGCTACAGGAGAAAAGGTTTCTCCATAGTCTTCTCCTTCTTCTTGGGCATATCCTTTACACACCAGTCTAGCTTTGTTTCTAATCACTGTGCCATCCTCATTTAGCTTATTTCTAAAAAACCCATTTGGTATCGATGACATTTTTATGCTGCGGTCTGGGTACCAAAGACCATGTACCATTTTTCTCTATCTGGTCAAGTTCCTCTTCCATTGCCTTGAACTAGTCTTCATCTTTATGTGCCTCTTTGAATGATTTAGGCTCAAATTTAGAGATCATACACGAGTTTTCTCTGACCTTTCTTCTTGTAAGGATTCCCGCATCCTTATCTCCTATGTTCTGCTTAGGATCATGATTCAGCTTGACATACCGAGGAATGGTCTTAATAGATTCCTCTTGCTTTTCTTCTTCATCCTCATCTCCATCAGTATCAGCATCTACATCTACCGGTGTAAGAACACTGTTACTGGTACTTGGTTGACTGGCAACCGGTTCCCAGAAGGTTACAACCAATTCATTTACCGCTTTCTCACTACCGATTTCCTCAAATTTCTTAGAGGTTTCATCAACTCTTACATTGATGCTTTCCATAATTCTCTAAGTCCTATTATTGAAACACTTGAGAGCTTTGCTCTTGGTGGAATACCCTAGGAATATTCCCTCATCATATTTCACATCAAATTTGCTTTGGTGTTCGCTCCTCTTGATGTAAAATTTGCTACCAAACACTCTAAAGTAGCTAACCATAGGTGTCTTACCGGTCCAATACTCATAAGGAGTTTTATCCTTACCTTTCTTGATGAGTACCTGGTTCATTGTGTAGACTGCAGTGCTCACCGCTTCTCTCCAAAAGGTGTGAACAACCTTTCCTTGAATTAGCTTTGTTCTTGCTACTTCAACCACAGTCCGATTATTCCTCTCTGCTAGGCCATTCTGCTATGGATTTCGGGGGGCAGACAATTTCCTCTTGATGCCATGTTCTTCACAGTACTTGTTGAATTCACCGCAAGTGAATTCCCCTCCTTGATCAGTTCTCAGGCACTTGATCCTTTTATTGCTTTCCTTCTCCACTAATGCTCTGAAAGCTTTGAACTTTAAAAAAGCTTCAGACTTATCTTTCAAGAATGTGACCCACATCATTCTTGAGCAGTCATCAGTGAGAATCATGAAGTACCTATCACCCTACACACTCCTAGTTTTCATAGGACCACACAAATCAGTATGCACAAGATCAAGCAAATTGGCAGCGGTGAAAGGTTTATCTTTAAAGGTCGAGGAAGACATTTTCCCCAATTGACACTCTCTGTACAAGGTATTTTCCGGTTTTCTCAGCACCGAAAACCCTCTAACTGCCTTGATCTTATTGGCCTTCATAATGTTATCAAAGTTTACATGACAAAGTCTCCTATGCCATATCTTGCTATCATCAAATGTAGCCATAAGACATGCACTTATATTTGCATTCAGCTGAAATAGGTTACCTTTGGTCTGCATACCGGTGGCCACCAATTCACCATTCTTTCCTTTGATTCTACACACTCCATTCTTGAATTCCAGAGTGAGACCACTATCATTCAGCTGGGCAACACTTAGAAGGTTGTGTCTGAGATCATCAACCCAATACACATTGTCAGCATTACTCTTTCCATTCAAAGAGATGAACCCTCTGACTTTGACCATACATGGTGCATCATTACCAAAGTGAACCACACCACCATCATACTCTTCCAAGGATACAAACTTGCTCTAGTCACCAGTCATATGGTGAGAACAACCACTGTCAATAATCCACTCATTGGAATTATCAAAGTGGGAGACATGAGCCTTCTTGTCTGACACATCTTCCTTGACAACAACAAACACAATATCTTCATTTTATTCATCTTCTAGCTCCTCATCTGTGACACCTTCATCAATTGCCACAAAATTGTTTCTCCGGTTTCTTCCTTTGAATTTCTTGAACCTTTCCAGTTTGTCCTTGTTGTCACCATTAGGATAGTTTACAACAATATGTCCTATTCGGTTACAAAAAAGCATTTCAAAGGGAGCTTACCTTTGTATTTACCAGTTCCTTTAGGAAGTTTCCTAGCAAGAAGAGCTTGAAATGCCATTAGAATCTCATCATCCATTTCTCTGCTCTGTCTTGGTTCACTACTAGTGCTAGCTTCTTTTCCTTTTCTGGATGGTACAGCAAAAGCTTTAAAAGCTGATCCAGTCTTTTGAACACCATCAAAACTATTTAGCTCATAGGCTATCAACTTTGCAATGATGGAGTCTAGGGATACCTTAGTCTTGTCTATTGATCTCAACTCTTGAATAGCAGCAACCCTTATTGCATAGACCGGTAATAAGGATCTCAGAACTTTGCTTACCACAGTGGAATCTTCCATTTTACCACTTGCACTCTTGATATCTCTGACAACAGTTTTGACTCTTATTACATACTGTTGAATGGTCTCACCTTCAACCATCCACATGTCTTCAAACTTCCCTCTAAGGCTTTCTTCCTTAGCTTGTTTTACATGCTCATCACCACCATAGATATTTTCAAGAGTATCCCATACTTCTTTGGGATTTACTTTATTTTGGACATCAATAAACTCAATGTCAGATAAACTACTAATTAGGGCTTCCATGACTTGCCCATTCTCCTGCATCTCTCTCTTTTGGTCATTGATGAGAGTACCAGTAGGGGCAACATAAGCATTCTCAACATAGCTCCAGTGTTGAGCACCCATGCTTCTGATGTATATCTTCATTCTATGTTTCCATATACTGAAATTATCTCTGTTGAACTTTAGACCTTCCCTCTTCATCATTATACTGACATCTTTTCCTCAAGTGGTTAAGCTTATAACACAGAGGACCTGGAGGAAGCTCTGATACCAATTGATAACTCAATGATGAACGGATAGTACCAAACCAGTACTGAGAGGGGGGGGGTGAATCAGTACAAACAAAAACACAATCCTAAACTAGTTTGACAGCAGACACTGACCTTTGGCAGACAAACAGTAACATCGGTCTTAAACAAAGTACAACCGACAAAACCCAGAATAACTGAGACAAGCATAAACCGGTTGACACTTATCTTTTCATAAAATACTTCATTTCCATTTCACCCTACTGCATGAAGAGGTAATCTATCATCAAAGATATATAAATAACTAGATCAACATGATTTACCTTCAAACACAAATCACTTAAACCATCGCATGAATAACACCACACATGACACAGATTTTTCACATGGAAACCCAACTAAGAAAAACCATGCTGGGGATGAATACCCACAAGATATTTTTGAACTCTTTAGAAGTTTTCTCTGTTAGGAGCCTTGTCTAGTTACAAACTGATACAATAGATTCTATTAGGAACTGATCCTGTTAGGGATCACCCGGTTAAGGGTTAAACCCTGTTAAAGGTTACCTTGTTAGAGGATTTCAAGAACTCAATGGTTTTGAGTCACCCTGTTAAAGGATTTATAGTAAGTCGGTTAAAGCTACCTTGTTAAGGGATTTCCCAACTGTTGAAGTGGTTAGAGATCAACAAGTATTACAATGATCTGGTAACAACACTCAATGCCAATGTAGATCCGCTTTAGCTCCTCTTCACCTTGTGCACTTACATTGTGCAGGTATCACTTCTCTCCTCTGGTCTCGCAAGAATCACGTATCTCTTTTCTTGGATACACACACACAACTTTTTCCAACAACCTCTAAAAGAAACACAACATCAACCTTATAGGAAACAGATAGGTCGGCAGCATAAACCCTAAACCCTAAACCTGTTAGGTTAAGCAATTCAAACAGTTCAATCCTGACCGTTGAACATATTGCATTAAATGCAATAGTCTTGAACCAATCTCAAGACGTTCTCCATCATTCATTTTCCACCGCTTTCATGGCAGTTGATAACCCATCATGCATTTTCACCATTTACAGACCACACATTCCCAAGTTAGATAGGAACAATCTCCTTCATGCAAGATCCTTCACGTGCACAAGGCTGGCATGGCAACATGATCTATTCTTCGTTACAATGCTAACTCATCACACAAAGTCACCGGTTGAGTCACACAAGCTTGAGGTACTTCAACCAGAAACCCTAAAGTTGAGACTACCAATCGGTAGTCATATAAAGCTTCCATGTATTGGTTCCCATAACCACATGCTGGTTCACCTTGAACAAACACACCGCTTCACTTTGGCACATATACCGGTTCACAATGTTATACCGGTTCTCTCTTCTTCAGCATATTGATATCAATGACAACATACAATGTCATCATGTCCTCATACCGGTTCACATAATACCAACAATATGCCTTCATCACTCTTAGCACCAAACTTAACAACATAGTCACCTCTCTTGATAAAATATTTATTGCTAAAAATCTTAAAATAACTGACATTAGGTGATCTACCATACTAGTATTCATAAGGAGTTTTATCCTTACCTCTCTTTGTATTAGCATCGTTCTAGTAGCTTCAACAACTAACTAGTTGTTCCTCTCTACAATACCATTTTGTTGTGGTGTCCTAGCTACAGAATGGTATTGCAGAGAGGAACAATTTCAAAGTAAAATCACCTCCTTGATCAGTCCTCAAACACTATCTTCTTACCACTTTCCTTTTCGTCTAAGGCCCTGAATGCTTTAAACTTACTAAAGGCTTTTATTTTGTTATTCAAGAATGTGACCCACATAATTCTTGAACAATCATTAGTGAAGATCATAAAATATCTATCACCTTGAATACTTTTAGTCCTCATTGGTCTACAAAGGTCTGTATGAACCAAATCTAACAAATGTTCTACTGAGAAATATTTGCTCTTAAAATTTAAGGATGCCATCTTCCCTAACTAACATTCCTTACATAGAGCATTCATCGGTTTGTCCAACTGAGGCAAACCTCTTACTGACTTGGACTTATTGACTTTGACAATGTTATCAAAATTTATATGACAAAATCTCCGATACCAAAGCCAACTATCATCTACTTTAGCAATTAAACAGTTGTTGCCTTTAAGATTTAGGTTAAATAGGTTACCTTTTTCCTTCTTGCTGGTTGCAATCAATTCACCTTTGCTCCCATAGATTTTGCACATTCCATTCTTAAATTCCAATGGATAACCTCAATCATTTAGTTGAGCTACATTCAACAGATTATGCTTTAATCCTTCAACCTAGTAGACATCATCTGCACTACTCTTTCCATTAAGAGAAATGGGCCTTTTCCTTTTACCATGCAGGGTGGGTCATTTCCAAATCTCACAACTCCTCCATCAAATTCCTTCAAAGTAAGAAATTTACTCTAGTCATCGATCATTTCATGTGAACAACCACTATCTATGATCCAATCATCAGAACTATCCATGCAAGAAACTAATGCCTTCTAATTAGATGTCTCCTCTTTATTGGCAACAAAGACAATGTCTTCATTAGCATCTTCCTCACATTGCTCATCAGTGATTCTACCATCAAATGCAATGAGGCAATCTCCTTTGCCTTTTCCTTTGTGCTTCTTGTACTTCTCACGCTTATGCTCATTGTCATCATTAGGATAGTTAGCTACAATATGTCCAATCTTGTTACA
Source organism: Cryptomeria japonica (assembly GCF_030272615.1). NCBI lineage: Eukaryota > Viridiplantae > Streptophyta > Pinopsida > Cupressales > Cupressaceae > Cryptomeria > Cryptomeria japonica. The sequence continues at coordinate 630,332,409 of NC_081406.1, read as the reverse complement.
TGCAAAACACTTCAAAGGTAATTTACCTCTATACTTACCAGTACCTCTGGGTAAATTCTTAGCCAACAATGCTTCAAGCTCGATTAGACTGTCTTCATCATCAACTTCTCTACTAGATCTAGATGATAGTTTTGATACTAAATGTTTAGTACAGATGCCAAGATAATAAGATGAGAGGGGGGGGGTGAATCATACAAACTTAATCTTCCATAAAAACAACAGATTCAACCTCGGTAACATATACTTCAACAATATAACTAAAATTGCTAAACATGCAAACTCATAAGCATATAGACATCATAACACTCATAACACCAAATTTAACGTGGAAACCCAAATAGGGAAAAACCACTGTGGGATTTCAGACCCACTAAGAAATATACTCTTCTAGAGTATGCTCGGTTAAAAGCAAATCCTGTTAAAGATTACAAACACATTGCAAAATGTGACCTGGTTAATCCCTCAGATCTGTTAGGATCTTCACCTTGTTAGAAGTGACCTTGTTAAAGGATTTCAAACACTCAATCAGAATGTCACCTTGCTAGAGGGTTTTACAAATAAGATTGTTAAGTCCACTCGGTTAAGAGATTTTCTGTCACTTTACAAAATAACAGTAATAAAAATCTATCTGCAACTTCACATCTAAAATGCTAAAGTAGATTCTTATTTGCTCAATATAATTTAGTCATAGGACTTATCTTGTCCATCTGTTGGGCTCTCTACTCTATTATTCAAACAGGTCTTCAAGCTTTTGTGCTCGGTAATCACTATGTAGCATCCCTATGCATACATTTTTCTGCATACATTGTTTATCAACAATTCCCTATTTATAAATAATTTGCCAACTGTTTAATCTCCTTGATCACATATCCCATGATCAATCATAGACATCAGATCTTAAAACTTGACCAGGTTCAATGTATCTTTCAATCTGAAAACATTTTACCTCGTCTTGGAACTTGCATACATTTCTTGGAACTTGTGCTAGGGTATTGCGGTTCAATCTGAGCTGTAGATCTTCCTGCCAATTTTCCTTTGCCATAGATTCTTTAACAAACTTCATGCACAACATACCAATCATTTAATCATAATCAACTCATCAGCTTCCTTCATTAAATAATGCTTTTTATTCATTCAATGCATTCTATTATTACTCAGTTGCAACTTGATAAATACTAAACTTCACTCGGTAGACATTCTGCCTTCATTAACCGATAGCGATAACCTTAGGGTTTACCGACTAGGTTCTTTGCTCGGTAACATAGTATAGTATTAACCTTACAATCAACAACATATGTAGGATATCAAAACAATCTAAACATCACAATCTCATCATTGTCTAACTCGGTAATAGTTGCCCATTGAATAACTTATTTCTCCCCTTATTCATCACATTCTTTCTGTTTCTTTTACTGACATCTTTATACTCACCAAATCATACTTCTTAATATATGGCAACATCATATTGAATTAGAAAATCAATTTCTTGACATCGATGACAAAATAATAATATTAGACAGTAAACATCCTTTAGTAGTTATATCCATAATCATCAACAACCTTCTCAATATCCTAATTGAAATGCCAACAATCTCTTATTGTAATTGGAATGCCAACAATCTCCCTTTGTCTGTTATAATGCCAACACTAGACTCATAATTATGATTAACATCTCTTCTTTTCCTCACAGGTGGATTAGATACTGAAGCTCTAAATGCAGATTCAGATTTCTGAGAACTACCATCATAATCATTTAACTCAAATACAGTAAGTTTATCAATGATGGAGTCAAGAGTTATATTTGTTTTATCAATAGACTTTAGCTCCTGAATGGCTGCAACTCGAATAGCGTAGACTGGTAGAAGGGTTCTCAACACCTTACTAACCACTATGGCATCCTCCACTTTACCACTAACACTCTTGATCTCATTGACTATCTCCTTGATTCTTTAACCATACAATTTAATATTCTCACCTTCAACCATCCACATGTCATCAAATTTACCTCCCAGACTCTCTTCTTTGGAAATCTTCACATGCTCATCACCGCTATAGATTTCCTCAAGTTTCTTCCACACATCATAAGCAGACTCTAGACCATGGACATCAACAAATTCTAAATCAGACAAAGAACTAATAATGGCCTCCAATGCTTGATTATTCTCCTGTTTCTCTTTCTTTTGATCATCAGACAAAGTCCCACTAGGTACAATATATTGTATAACAACATGTTCCCAGTATTGACTTCCTATACTCTTGATATATATTTTCATCCTATCACTCCATATTCTATAGTTTTCCCTATTAAACTTTAGACCTTCTTTCTTTATCATGTTCTTCTAGATCTTTACCTCAAGCTGTTAGGCTTAGACATTAGAGGACCTGAAATCCTTTGATACCAATTGATGATATGATGAAGCAATAAGGATCTAGACAACTATGAGAGGGGGGGTGAATCAATAGATAGAAAACTGACTTATCTTTTACCAAACTCAAAAATAATCTCTCAAGTTAATCACTGAACAAACTGGTTCAAACACTGAAAGTTTACCGGTTTGACTGACATATTAAAATAACAGTATAACAGCTCTGAAACTCCCAAACCATTTAACCAAAGCATTATAATACTTTACTAATAATAGTAAAAGGATATTTTAGATAACTGCTGGTGATATTATCATAACTAAGTGTATTTAACAGTTAAGCAAATTAAACATAGCTAACATAACCACAAAAACCATTCACCACTTGACACAATGATTTTTGATGTGGAAACCCAAATGGGAAAAACCATGGTGGGGATGAATACCCACAAGTATTTTGAACTCTTCTAAATTTCACCCTATTAGGAGCCAAGCCTGTTAAAGCTTTACAAAATGTCCTATTAAGAATAGATCCTAGTAGGGACCACCCGGTTAAGGGATTGACTATAATACCCTGTTAGAAGCAATACCTTGTTAGGAGTAACCTCGATAGAGGATTTGAAATCCAAGCTAATGGATCACCTGGTTTGAGGATTTAGAAAGCACCAAGCGTGTTAAAGCTTACCTGGTTAAAGGATTTAACTGTTATAATTATTAGAGAACAACATGGATTTTGTTGATCTGCTAAATAGCACTACTTTGCATGATCAAATCCTTTTCATGCTCCTATCTACCTTCAAAATTTTGCAGATACTTCTTCTGGTTCAATAATCAATCACATTGACAATTAACCAAAATTGTTAACACTTTAACAAAACAACTCATCGACCTTATAAACAAAACAATAGGTTGGTAACACATCACAAACCTAAGATCTCATAAAGATTAAAAACAAATCGGTTCAAGTATGATTGTTAGATTACATAGAAATCAACAACACATTGTTCAAGACAACCTCGACCGCTCCTTGATCACTGCTCATCGAATCATGTAACTCATCACATGGTTTCCTCTTCATGCAATGTACTCGCTCATTCCCAAGATGAACCTGTTATCTCTATGTACCAAAATCCACTTGAAACTTATCACATACAACATGCATACATGACATAATCATTACTGATCACCATTTGATCATAAATCAATACAACCGATTCACTGAGCTCCATCAGTTAGGGTTTGTCACATCAATGGGTAGGGTTACCGGTTGATCTCACTGCTTCTTAACTAATACCGGTTTCCTTCACTTGCTCAGTTATCGATTACAAAACAACATCATATGTTGGCATTATAATAGACAAAGGGAGATTGTTGGCATTTCAATAAGGATATTGAGAAGGTTGTTGATGATTATGGATATAACTGATTAAGGATGTTTATTGTCTTAATATTATTATTTTGTCATTGATGTCAAGAAATTGATTTTCTAATTTAGTATGATGTTGCCATATCTTAAGAAGTATGATTTGGTGAGTATAAAGATGTCGGTAAAAGACACAGAAAGAATGTGATGAATAAGGGGAGGAATAAGTTATTCAATGGGCAACTATTACTGAGTTAGACAATGATGAGATCATGATGTTTAGATTGTTTTGATATCCTACATATGTTGTTGATTGTAAGGTTAATACTATACTATGTTACCAAACAAAGAACCTAGTCGGTAAACCCTAAGGAACCTAGTTGATAAACCCTAAGGTTATCACTAAAGGTTAATGAAGGCAGAATGTTTACCGAGTGAAGTTTAGTATTTACCGAGTTGTAACTGAGTGATAACAGAATGCATCAAATGAATAAAAAACATTATTTAATGAAGGAAGCTAATGAGCTAGTTATGATTAAATGAATGGTATGTTGTGCATGAAGTTTGTTAAAGAATCTATGGCAAAGGAAAATCGACAGGAAGATCTACAGCTAAGATTGAACCACAATACCCTAGCACAAGTTCCAAGGTAGGGTAAAACATTTTCAGATAGAAGGATACATTAAACCTGGTCAAGTTTGAAGATCTGATGGCTATGATTGATCATGGGATATGTGATCAAGGAGATTAAGCGGTTGGCAAATTGTTTATAAATAAGGAACTGTTGATAAACAATGTATGCGGGCAAGTGTATGCACAGGGATGCTGCATAGTGATTACCGAGCACAGAAGCTTGAAGACCTATTTGAATAACAAAGTAGAGAGCTCAATAGATGGACAAGATAAGTTCTATGACTAAATTGTATTGAGCAAATAAGAATCTGCTTTAGCATTTTAGATGTGAAGTTGCAGATAGATTTTTATTACTGTTATTTTGTAAAGTGATAGAAAATCTCTTAACCGAGTGGACTTAACATTCTTATTTGTAAAACCCTCTAGCAAGGTGACATTTTGATTAAGTGTTTGAAATACTTTAACAAGGTCACTTCTAACAAGGTGAAGATCCTAACAGATCTGAGGGAAATCCCTTAACCGGGTCACATCTAGCAATGTGTTTGTAATCTTTAACAAGATTTGCTTTTAACCGAGCATACTCTAGAAGAGTATATTTCTTAGTGGGTCCGAAATCCCACAGTAGTTTTTCCCTATTTGGGTTTCCATGTTAAATCTAGTGTTATGAGTGTTATGATGTTTATATGCTTATGAGTTTGCATGTTTAGCAGTTTTGGTTATATTGCTGAATTATATGTTACCAAGGCTGAATCTACTATTTTTATGGAAGATTAAGTTTGTATGATTCACCCCCCCCCTCTCATCTTATTAGCTTGGCATCTATACTAAACATTTAGTATTAGAACTATCAATTGGTATCAGAGCTTTGGACTCCAGAAGAAAAGTTTAAAGGTACTTGAGGCAAAGATCCAAAGATGTACAAGAGAGATGGACTGAAGCTGAACAAGTCAAGTTTCTCTACATAGCAGAAAAGGATGAAGCTGCACCTATTAGGAGTTGGAGAATATGCTGTATATTATCTAGAGAATGATTTCATTACACCGAGCACCTATCCATTGACAATGGAAGAGATAAAGGCAAAGCAAGAACATATTCAAGAAATTATTGAAATAACATCTGCATTGACCGACTCAGAGTTTAATGATCTAGAAGGCTGCAATGATGCCAAGGCAATGTGGGACAAGCTCATATCTGTGTATGGTGGTGATGAACATGTTCAAAGAGAAAAAGTGGATAGTCTAAGAGGACAACTTGAATCTATGAGGATGAATGAAGGTGAGAACTGTATACGGTGAAAATGGATAATCAATAATAACGATATTGAAAGGCTAAATGAATTCAACCACAAAACCCTAGCCTAACAACAACAAAGATCCACCATAACATATGAAGATTACCTAAGACAATGCAAATCCAATGAAATCAGAAAGATTATACCGTCACATGTCCAATAGGGTTTGGATCTGCATTCTTCCTATCTCCATTGATCTTGCTTGATATATTTGCTCTCAGATTTTATGTGCACAAGAGCTCAACAAAGAACGAAATGTGGTTGCAAGTAGGATCGCATATGACAAGTAGTCAAATTGATCAAGTAGTTCGGTAGTTAGCCAGGGTTTGATAATGAAGGAAGCATCTCCTTATATAGAAGACATAATATGAAATGGATGGATAAGATTGAGAGGTGTAAAAGGAGGCCGGCTATGATTAGAGGGTAGGTAAAAGAAATAATAAAATAATGAAAGAGGTAGGTAGTGTATGAATTAAGAGATGAATGACATGTGTCATGGGTAGAAAAGTTTAATGAATTAATTAAATAAATAAAGATTTATTTAATTAATAGAAGGAGTGAGATCAATTAAATAAATAAGATATTTATTTAATTTAGGGAAATGATAATTTAAATAAATAAATGTTATCCTCTTCTAGCCTTATTTCTCATTTAAATAAATGTATTTATTTAAATGAGAAATAAGGCTAGAAGAGGATAAATGAATTAATTAAATAAATAAAGATTTATTTAATTAATAGAAGAATTAAGCTTAGATAATTAAATAAATAAAATATTTATTTAATTAGACTGGACAATTTTAGGTGTCTACATTTTGCCCCTCTTTGAGACAATGAGGCTTGTCATGTTGTTTCAAAGAAGATAAGATGAATTGATATAGAGTTGCCCCAAGATGGGAAAGATATGCCCCCTCGAGAGATTGGATGAAAAAAAATGTTTGAAAAGATCACAGATAATCTCTCGATAAAAAAAGACAGGATAGAATGGACTGACCGGATAAAGTGACAGAGTCACGGGATAATGAAGACTGACTCGGGAGATGAAGGCTAGGGCTAGGGTAGTCTATAAGATAGACCACGAGGGAAAATACATCCTCATTGTCATCCACATATCTATGAGAGCAGAGTGCAGAGTGAAAATAGAGTAGCAGTAGTCAGCAGCGATGGCTTTTGTTCATAGATTCGACTGCGTTTGTCAATTTCAAAGGCCAGCAGAGGCAGAAGAGCTGGTGAGTACCACAAAACCACCTTGTACTTCGTTGCATTTATTGTTGTCATTAATGCATGGTAGATAGGATAATAAATGTGGTCTAGGTTAGGGTCCAAAAAATGTCAAAAATGTCCAGCCGCATCTACGTTGGTGCCAGGCGCGTCTATACTTGCTAGGTGCGTCTATGTTTGTGCCAGGCACGTCTATGTCAAAAAATGCGTCTGTGCAAAATGCGGCCGTATCTGTGCTATGTAGGCGCGTCTATGCCAAGAAGGCACGTTTGTGTCACCCAGGTGCATCTATGCAGAGCATAGGAACATCTGTGTAAAACAGGCGCGTTTATGTAGTCTCTAAGAGTGTTTATGTCAGGAAAGTGCGTTTGTGTCCAAAAATGTTAATTTGTGTCTTCTAGGTCAAATCGGCAGTTCTGTGATGAAGATACACTGTCGATTGGATAAGCTGCTGAGAGGATACACTCAAGCAGGTCCTCTAGGAAAGACTAGAATTGCAAATAGGGCTAGGATTGACAATTCTGTGATAGAACATACGTTGCCAATTAGGAAACTACTCAAGAGGATTCACTCAAGCAGAGGCCCTAGGATATGATAGATCAAGGCACTTTGTGATGAACAGTGAGTACCAAGATATAGTACTTTGTGATGAACAAGGAGTACTAAAATATGAGCAGCACTTTCTGATGAACAATGAGTGCAAATGTGAGGAGCACTTTGTGATGAACAAGGAGTGCAAATGTGAGCAGCACTTTGTGATGAAAAGGGAGTGCCAAACACGTAGTACTTTGTGATGAACAAGGAGTACCACTAGGATAGAAGCAACACTTTGTGATGAATAGGGAGTGTCACTAGGATAGAATGCCATATGCACTTAGATAAAAAGTAGCATTTTGTGATGAATAGTGAATGCCACTATGACTGACATGATTGATTTGCTTGACTGCAGGAGTATTTGCCTATGTTGGAGTCACGGGAGAGATTCCCATCGACGCAGAGATTGCGACTTGAGCTGACCTTCGAGGACCGAGCGGCTATTAAGGCTATGGGTTTGAGACATATTCTATATGTGCCTGAGTTTTGGGCAAACATGGGATTGCTGACTGCACTGGTGGAGAGGTAGCACTCCGAGACTTGCACCTTTCATTTACCGATGGGGGAGATGACAGTCACCCTTGAGGATGTATACAGGATTTTGAGGATATTGATCAATGGGGAGCTGATTCCCTATGATCGAGATGGAGATAGGGAGGCCCTGAGATGAGTGTTCCAGGACCCAGGACTGGAGATGAGGGTAGGGCATGTGGCATGGGAAACCATGACACAGACAGGATTGGCACTACCAGCGGTGATAGGAGGAGCGATCAGTGGGTTCTTGTGTTCGGATAGAGTGACACGAGGGTTGGTTGTGGGCTGGGGAGGTGCATTGGAGACACTGGTGACACATCACACCAGATATGCCTGGGGTCCGTGCGTGCTGGCGCACCTATATTACGAGTTGCATCAGTTTGTGTACCATGGGTCAGTGGGATTGGGCTGCGGGGTCACATTGTTATAGGTGTGGGCCTATGAGCATCTACCAGTGATGGGACTAATACACTTCAGGGGTAGAGGTCACAGACGCAGTTTCATGCATTTGTACGACATGATCACCTCATAGCCACGGATTGGCAGGTTAGAGCACTGGCGGGGGGTTATTGATGACATTGATATGGTTATATGGAGGCCATACCTGGGATGTGAGCAGTGGGAGGATGATGCAGTAGAGCTACCCTACACCTTCCGGAGTAGGTATCTGATTGGGTAGACGCCTTATGTACTGGAGAGGCAGCTAGTGGATAGGGTGAGCAGGAAGTTTGGTAGGATCCAGCGGATGCCACGGGGTTCAGGCATCTATGCACGGACTGTCAAGGATCAAGCACAGTTTGGGCCATTACTATCATATGATCACGCTGTTACACAACTAGTAGAGATGATGCCCCTACCATGGGACATATGGCCAGAGATCAAGGATGCCGACATGGATGCCGAGTACACAACATACTGGGCCGAGCATCCATTCCCACGCTTGACGGATCCAGGAGAGCTACTAGATGGAGATGGTGGTGGGGATGGTGATGGAGATGGAGATGATGGGGGTAGAGGCTGACAGAGGAGGAGGGGGGCAGTTGGAGAGAGGAGGGTGGTGCCGTGGAGGGAGGGTGGAGAGGACAGGCAGGCTCGGGTGGTGAGGGGTTGCGATGGATTACTGCTACAAGTGCTAGCAACACAGTGTCCCAGATAGGTACAGGGATAGGGACAGGTATAGGGATAAGTACAGGGATAAGTACAGGTACCACCACCAGTATAGGCACAGGCATAGGGGCAGACACCCATACAGGGGGAGCCATAGGGGGCTGAGGCAGAGGAGGATGAGCTAACTGAGCTGAGGGAGATTTGCCAGGGACAGGCAGATGAGATTCAGGACCTGGAGAGGGAGAGGGATAGACTCAGGAGGCGGCTTAGAGATACTGAGTGGGAGTGGGACCAGGCCATTCAATGCTACATAGAGGCTGAGATAGCACTGAGGGCTGGGAGGCAGCGACAGAGGACACAGGGGCTGGATATGCCTACGTCCTGCGGGCAGGGGAGGAGATTGGCTATTGGAGGGATCTCTATTATGGTGCAGTGCCAGCTGATCAGCAGGCGAGGAGCTTCCATAGACCATCGCGGACAGTGATAGCTATGGGAGGGAGCCGGAGGAGATAAACATCTAGTGGTGGGGTTATGGGTCCTCCACCACCACCAGATAGAGGGGATAGGAGGGATGATCCTGGGATGGGTCCTTCAGGGGCTTAGATTTCATCGAGGCCAAGTGACTCCGAGGGAGGGAGTTCATCATAGCCGTAGAGGGCTCCCTATGTATCAATATTGTATCATTTTTGTATGATGATGTAGACACCTGCGAGTGATTGTAGCCATATGATTTTGACATCATTGTATCATGACACTTTTGATTTATATATATGAGATGATTCTTGTTTGCGGCAGCTATATGCATGTGTACCTATGTGATGCTTCTATGTGTTTCTATGATGTTTCTATGTGATGCTTATGATATGGATGCAAATATGTACATGATGAAATGCAATATTTTTGTGTTCTTTTATGTTTTATATGTGTATGCAAATGTAAATGTGAATGTATGTAATGTAGATGAATATGATAATGCAAATGTAAATTGTGCTAACAGGTGTTGTGTGTAGGATGTGATGTAGTTGTGATATCTATATGTATGTATGAAATTTTTATATGTGGTAATGCAGGTGCAACTACATGAAATGCAAATGTTTTTGGTGTGTCATTATATTCAGTCATGTGATAGAAGGCTACGCGGACTCGAGAAGGACAATGAAAGTCAATCAAGAAAGGCGGATGAAAGATAGAAGATATGAAAGTGAAAGAGCTTCTTGTGTGTTATCATCATTGAGCTTTATTATGGAAAAATAGGTTATGACAATCGAGGCATATGTTCGACCTAGAAAGTCATTGTACCCGTTTGCATGGAGATAAGGCAGTCACAAACAAGGAATGCCCCAGTTCACACTAGATTCTCAGTATCCTCATATCCTTGGACAAGTCATAGCATTACTAAAAGACAATCCACAGACAGCAAATACAAATAGGTGATGATACCCCATCCTTGCCTTTCTAGTCAAAGACATCTTGGAGATAGAATCTCTAGTTAGAGACATCTTGGAAAAGCTAAAAGACATGTCACGCAAAAGATAAAATCAAAAGAAAACCACGACTCGACACCAACATCCACTGTAGTCCTCAAGTTTAGTCTCTCCTGTCACTTGTATAAGTCTTATCTAATTGTGGTCATAATGTTTACTTTCACAGAAAGGATAGATAGCATTGAACCATAATGTTGTTTGAGTCTGTTGAAAGATTTGATTTGTTGAAACCCATTTTTGCTGCTGTGTCTCATCTGAAACTAACTGAATCCATGAAATTGATACTTTATTGCAAAGAAGATGAAACTTTATTGTGGATTGTGATGCAAATGTTGCTTTATTGTGGATTGTGCACAAATAGATTGAAGAAAGCTGGAAGAAACTGTACTCCTTGAAACATGTGATGTTCTCAGTTCCACACCCATCACTAGACGTAGGATTTGCCTTAGCCACAGATAGGAGTTGATTTATTATGAATGGAAAGGGAGTGAAAAGGGAGGTTTATTATGAATGGTGAACCAATCTTGGGTAGATCAATAACAAGCCATGATGAGAATGGGTAAGTTTATTATGAACGAATAGGTTGTGCATGTGTGCAAAGTGAAAGGATGAAAGTGAATCTTGAAGGAGGGAGGAGCAATGTCTCTATGCATGGCGCTGGTGACCAAGTTTTCACCATGGTACTTGCCCAGGGTGCCACCGAAGTGGTTTTCACCGTTGGACAAAATTATTTCTCTTTACTTTTTTTGATTTTTTGATTTTTTTGTGTCACAAGGCGCCTGTTTACCAGGGTTTCACCAAGTAACAATTTTTTGTTTTAAAATTTTTTTTGTATTTTTTAATTTTTTGAATTTTTTTGTATTTTTGAATTAGGATACTCTGAAGAACATGTGTAAAACCTACAAAGGTGCATGCTATTGATAGGATCCTCCAAAGGTTCAGCTTTTGTAGTTGAGAGCTGATATGCACCAGATCCATATGCTGCTGTAATGTTGTAAGGACCAAGCCAATTTGGTTTGAACTTGCCCTTCTTCTCTCTGTCTTGCTGATTTTTGGGGTTTTCTCTGAGAACTAAATCACCTACCTCAAATGTGCGAGGCTTGACCTTGTGATTGTAGCTATGACTCATTCATTGTTGGTAAGCCTTGAGATGATTAAAAGCAGTTTGTCTTCATTCATCCAGTAGTTCAAGCTCTTGTAAGCGAGAGACCCTATAGTCTTCATCACTGATAATGTTTTGCAAAGAGACTCATAAAGAGGTTAGCTCGACCTCAATAGGCAAGATGGCTTCAGCACCGTAGACAAGTGAATAGGGTGTAGCTCCTGTAGGTGTGTGGACACTTGTGCGGTATGCCCAAAGTGCAGAATTAAGTTGGATATGCTAATTATGGCCAGCGTTGTTGACTATATTTTTTAGGATCTTAAGGATTGTCTTATTAGACACCTCAGCTTGACCATTACCTTGGGGGTAATATGGCATGGAGAAATGATGGGAAATATGGAAGTGGTCATAGAGTTCACGAACATCTTGATTTTTGAAGGGACGCCCGTTATCAGTGATCATGGAAACAGGAATACCGAATCAACAAATGATATAGTTGAGGATGAACATAGCAATTTGTTTTCCAGTGACTTGTGTGAGAGGCACGGATTCAATCCATTTTGTAAAATATTCTGTGGCAGTGATAATGAATTTATGACCATTGGAAGAAGGAGGGTGAATCTTGCCTATGAGATCGAGTCCCCACTGACAAAAGGGCCAAGGAGACACAATTGGTTGAAGTTCTTGTGCTGGCACATGTATGAGGTCTCCATGAATTTGACATTGCTTACATTTCTTGACAAACTGATATGAGTCCTTTTCCATATTGGGCCAATAATATCCAGTCCTGATGAGTTTCTTGGCTAAGGTAGGACCACTAGCATGTGGACCACATATCCCTTCATGTACTTCACGTAACACAATCTGAGCTTCGTTGCTTTCTAAACATCTAAGAAGAGTGTCATCTAGACCTCGCCGGTATAGGATATCAGCTAAAATGACATATCGAGAAGATTGGCGAATGAAAGTGCGACGTTGGTTATTTGATAGATCAGGAGGTAGGGTATTGTCACGAAGGTATGTGAAAATGGAACCATATAACTGGGACTTGGGACCGACAATACATATCATCTCAGTAGGAACTATTTCATATGAAGGAACCAAAAGGTTATCCACCAAGAACTCATAGCGAGTCTCATTTGGAGGTAGATCGATCAATGAAGCAATTGTAGTCATGGCGTCTGTGGCTCAATTTTGCTCTCTTGGTATCTGCTCAAAGTCTATCTTTGTGAAGTGTTGTTTCAAGTCATCCACCATTTGTTTGTAAGGAATTAATTTTTCATCTTTTGTTTGGTAATCGTCAGTTGCTTGATAGATTACAAGTTGAGAGTCCCCAAAAACATGAAGTTCCTAGATCTTCCACTGAACTACAATCCGTAATCCAGTTGTTAATGCCTCATATTTCGCTATATTGTTAGTGCAAGGAAATGATAAGTGATATGACTTTGGTATAGAATCCCCTTGAGGAGTTATAAAGAGGATGCTAGCTCCTACCCCATGCCGTGTGTATGAGCTGTCGAAGTACAATTGCCATGGCTTTGCATGTGACATTGTTAAAATGGATTCATCTGGAAATTCTGAACTTAGAGGAACATCATCTGCTAATTGATCTGCGATGGCTTGTCCTTTTATTGTTTTTCTATCCACATACTCAATGTCAAATTCACTCAGGATCATTACCCATTTGGCTAGTTGCCCAGTAAGTGTTGCTTTATTGAGAAGGTATTTTAATGGATCGATTCTTGCAACCAACTTAGTCTTATGAGTGAGCATGTAATGTTGTAATTTCTGTGAAGCAAAGACCACAATGAGACATGCACGCTCAATTGGTGTGTAGTTTAGCTCATATCCCACCAATGTGCGACTGATATAGTATACTGCTTTTTCTTTGCCCTCAGCAATTTGTTGTGCTAAGAGTACCCCCAGTGCTATTGGAGTAGCTGATATGTATAATAAAAGAGGCTGATCTAGAACTGGTGGCATCAAAACTGGCAGATTCATAAGATAATCTTTGAGTGTCTGGAAAGCCTGTTGATAGTTATCATCCCATTTGAATTTGATGTTTTTATGTAGCAGGTGTTGAAAAGGATTACACTTATCTGCAAGTTGCGCTATGAATCTTCATATGGACTGGAGTCTCCCTTGTAAAAACCAAAGTTGACTGATATTTCTTGGTGGTTGCATCTCCAAGATGGCCTTGACTTTTGCTGGATCAGCTTTGATTCCTCTTTTGGATACAATGAATCCTAGGAGCTTCCTGGAGGTTACTCCAAAGACACATTTCTTGGGGTTTAATCTTACTTTGTATTTTTCCAACTGATCAAAAATGATTGAAAGTATGTCCAAATGCGTATTTCTATCTATTGATTTTCCCAAGAGGTCATCGACATAATCTTCCACAGTTACGTGCATGAGATCATGAAAGATAGTAGTCATGGCTCTTTGATATGTAGCACCTACATTTTTTAGCCCGAAGGGCATGACATTCCAGCAGAAGGTTCCCCAAGGACAATTGAATGATGTTTTATGTTGATCCTCAGACGTGATCTTTATTTGATTATAACCAGAGAATCCATCCATCAATGATAACATTTCATGACCTGCTATGAGATCGACAATCAAGTAAATATTTGGTAATGGGAAGTCATCCTTAAGACAAGCTTTGTTGATGTCTCTGAAATCTGTACATATTCTGATGTTGTGATCTGGTTTACTGACAGGCACTAAGTTGGAGATCCATTCAGGATAATCAATTGGGCATATGAATCCGACATCCAGTAATTTCTCCAGCTCTGCTTTGACCAAAAATGCGACTTGTGGATGCATCTTTCTTAATTTCTGTTTTACTAGTTTTGCCCTCGGTTTAACTGTCAAATGATGCATTACCAAATCTGGATCTAATCCAGGCATATCAGGGTATGACCATGCAAAGTTGATTTGTCATTCTTTGAAGAAACTTATGAATTTTGACCTTTCTGACTCCGTCAACGATTGAGCCAGGAATATGTTGCGTGGAACTTCTTCTATACAAATGTTTTTTTTGATAGTCTCCTCTACCAACATGGATGACTTTTCTTCATATGATGCTAGGAGAATGTTGAGCCTTCCATCTTTGGGTGCCTCAGAGAGGTTTTCACCCTCAGATACGTCCTTTCTTTTTACTTTTTGGGGGTTAGACAGTGCCATAGTGTGGTTTTCGCCATAAGACCCTTGGTTTGTTCTTATTTTCACATTTTTGTGATTGGAAGGTCCGACACCCTCACCAAAATATGCCATGTTATTGAGTTCTATAGTGTATCTCGCTTTATGGTCCCCAGGGGGAAGATCATCTCATATGCTAAGATAGTCAATAAAAGCTTCATCATTTTGGAATGTGTCAAACTGTGCAGGTCCTTCATGATCCCAGTCAATGAGTTGGTGGTGAACAAGGGGAAGGCCTTTAATGTCTTCGAAGTTAGCGGGGCTAAGAGTGAAGATGCAGTTATATTCGGGTATGTTAAGGTAATTATCGAGGTCATTGATCGCACTCTCCTCATCAGTCTCGATCGTGAACGAATCCAAATTATCATCACTAGTAGCACATTTTGGAACAGGTGTTCTCATCCTATGTGATTTCAACCTAGGACCTCGAGACAAGGACTGTGTGGAATCCTCATGGGTTGTTTCTTGACCAACTTTGAATCTTTTATAAAATTCCTCTTCTTCTGTGGGTTCATCTAGCTCTCTGAATGTTTCGGCGAGCTCGTAATCACTAGAAGATTTGTCTAAATCCCATTCCCATTCATTGGAGTCTATGGAATAGCGATCCTCTTGTTGAATTTTGGCAGCTTTGATTTGTAAGGCTTCTTCTGTCCTTTGAGTGTGGACCTTGGAAGTCAAGAAACCAAGTCCCTTTGAGCATTCCTTTTTGAAAGTCAATTCAGGTTGTAAAGGTTCAATGATGCCTTCCTTTCGTAACCCAAGAGGGCTTTTTCCATCATACCTGAATTTTTGTAGGATCTTGAAACCTTTGCCATATTTCTTACATGGTAGATTGATGTGATCTTGTTTATCCTCTTCAATGTCTTTGTATAGCATTTTGTATAAGTCTTCCTCTTCTAGTTCGGCCCATCTTTGAAAGGTAGTAGGGTCCCATTTGAGTACAATGATGGATACTTGCTTGTTAGGATGTGGTCTTCCATATTCTTTTGGTGAACTCATGACTTGTTGTAAGTACATGGTCTGATTTAAAGTGTATTCCCCCATGCCCTTGTCCTAAAATTTGCCTTTAAGCTCACCTTGTTTTGATGTCGAAGGTTTTAATGACTCAGGATCAATGTATGCCAAAGAAGGAACAACTTCACGATTACTGGAAATGATGGTCTCAGTTTTTGATCTCAGGTTATTGCAGTATATGAATGGATTAAGATCACCATTAACTATTACCTCCACCCCATTGTGAGGAAACTTAATGCATTGGTGATATGTAGATGGGACTGCCCTCATTTCATGAATCCAAGGATGTCCTAGCAATATGTTGTAAATGAGATCTAGATCTAGGACTTGACAAACCACATCCTTCGTAACTGGCCCAACTCTGAGAGGTAAGGTGACTCTACCCTTGGATGAACGCTCTTCATCATCATATGCCTTGATGGTGATTTTGTTTGTAGAATTCACAGCTTTATCAGAATATCCCAATTGTTTAATTGTGCTCAATGCACAAATGTTTAGACCAGTTCCTTCATCTATCAGGACTCATTTTATTCGATGTTTGTGTATGAAGGCTTCAATGTGTAGTGGTGCATTATGTGGCTGACTTACGGAGGCATCGTCGGCTTCTATGAATGTAAGGGAATGTGGAATGGAAAGGTATCCTACCATGGCTTGAAATTGGTCCACGTTTAGATCAGTAGGAATGGTAGTGTCTCTCAATATTTTGTCAAGAATGGTCTTATGTGTGGGGGATATGCGTAAGAGTTCAAGTATGGAGATGAGCGCGGGTGTATTCCCTAACTATTCTACAAGGTCATACTCAAGCTTGGTTGATGAAGATGGGGTGTTTTTGGCTGGAGCACCTTGCAAAGTAAATTTACCTTGATGGGCTGTAACATGACATTCAGAGGTAGGTTCGGAAGAAGATCCAACACCTTTTAGGACAATCTTGAGTCTCTGGGTATAATTCTCAGGGTTTTTGTCCTTGATGATAATGGTAGAGATGTAATTGTCCATTGAAATGTGATTGATAGTTGAATCATAGTTATAGGTTGCTCTGGTATAGTTGGTTTGGTCATCTATGGCTTTAGCTTTTCCCTTGTCATGTTTTGGGAATGGTTCCTTAAACATCTCATGTTCTTGATTGGATGAGTGTCCCTCAATCTCAATGTCACCCCTATCAATGAGGTCTTGTATGATGTTCTTCAGTCGATGACAATTTCCTGTCTTATGACCCTTTCTCTTATGAAATTCACAATATTCGTCATCATTCCACCAATTTGGTTTGACCTTTGGCTCATATGGAGGAAAATCTGGAATAGTGATTACCTTGTTCACCACTAGCTTTTTGAAAACTGACTCAAGTGGTTCTCCCAATGGGGTGTACTTCCTTCATGATCTAGAAGTTGTTTGAGTATTCACTTGATTGTTTGTAGAACTTGATCCCAAAAAAATGAATTTGGGTCGCACTGTGTTGGCATCAACAACACCATCATTGACTGTGTTCTTGTTTTTGTTCCAAAATCTTGGCTTATCTTTTCCTTTAAAGTCATCTTTGTTTTCCTTGAATATCTTAATGACTCCTTGTTTAATTAGGACCTTCTCTATCGCTAAGCATTTTTCAATGATGTCCTTGAAGGTGGACAAACAAGCTTTCCTTAGATCATATCCAATGTCTTTGTTAACATTTTGTGTGAACATCTCTACCATTTGTTTTTGTGGAATTTCACAAGAGCATCTGCTAGCTAGATTTCTCCATCTTTGTAAAAATGATGCAGAAGACTCTCCCTCTTTTTGCTTGGTGTTGCACAAAGTAGTGACTGATATGTCTATCTCTATGTTGTAGGAGAAATGTTGGATAAATGCCTCTGCTAGGTCACCCCATGACTTAGTGCTAGGTGGAAGTTGGGAGAACCATTCCATAGCTTGATGGCCTAGGCTTTGTGGGAATAATCTCATCAAATATGTCTCTTCTACTGCTATCTCAATGCAAGTTGTGAAAAACTATCTTATGTGTGCCTTAGGATCCCCTTTTCCTCTATACTTATCAAATTTAGGCATCACAAAGTGTGTAGGAAAAGGAGGCATTGGAATGCTCTTGTCAAATGGATAAGGACATATGTCTCTCATTGTGTATGTTGGCTTTGGTGTATTTATGTCCTCCATTTTCTTTTGTAAGTCCCCGATTTGTTGCTCCAAATTGCTCTTAGGTGGAGATCGACTTCTTGGACCATACCCCATGCTTGAGGCACTAATTGGAGGAGAAGCATGTTGCATATATGGATGATATTGATCATACACATGTTCATATGGAGGAGGTCTATAGTGATGCTGCATATATGGACCACTTGGTATAGATTCATGTTGAGGAATGCCATATCTATTTTGTCCATGTATACCATACTCTACAGGTATGTCATGTTCTAATGTGTTACCTCCAAATTTGACATGGGGTTTCCTTATGTCCAAATTTTGAGCATGCCTTTGAATATCCAATTGCTTTGGTGGTTGATCCTTAGCATTGGTATGTGATTGAGCATATCTTTCTGCATAGGACTTCCATAATGGTCTGTGAAGGTGAGTATCATATGCTTGACCATGTGTATGTGGGACCTTTGGTTTTTGAAACAAAGATGATGGTGATTCAGATACCATATGTGGTCCTTTATTGCCTCCACTATTAGGTCTCCTCTGATCCATGTTGGAGTGAGTTTGTTGCAAAGGTTGATTTTCCATTATTTGAGACATGTCAAAATCATGAGGTATCTTGGCTCCACTTTGTGCCATCATTTGTAAGAAGTATTGTCTATCTCTCCTCATTATTTTCTCAATAGATTGAGTGAAGCGGGGGTCCATAATGGATTCTTCCACATCTGCTGAATGTACAGAAAAGTTGTCCATATTGTCATTATGTGTATCATTATTGTTTGTAGTGTCCATGTTCTCAACATTTGGAATGTTTCTATAGGCATCCATGTTAGGTAATGTGTTATGATCAGTATTGAAAAAGACATCATTGTCATACTCATAGACACTCATGTTTGTAGACTCTTGAGCCTCTTTAGTTTCTATCTTAGATTTTTGAAGACGGGTTTCAGCCATGAACTAGGTATTGACCAAGATGTGTTAGACTAGATGAAAATGGAAAAAGTATGGAAGACCAAGAAATGGATGGATTGTAAATGAATCTGAGGTGTACTTGCAATGTCCAAAGTGTAAGACACAGTATGTATGTAGTAGAGTAGGTGTGACTTCCAAAGAGAGGATAGTTTCTCTTGATGAGGTAAGTTGACCTTGACTCTAAGTAAGACCAAATGAGACCCAAAGGTGATAGACCTTGATGAGGGACCACTTAGCAAAGTGTTGTTGTATGTAGTGTTTTGACAAAGTATGATGAGGACAAGCAAGTGACCTTTTGACTCAAGTTTAGACAAATGTGAATGTAATGTGAGGTGTAAAGCAATGATGGACTTTGTGAGACCCAAAGACAGGTTGAATGCTAAATGAACCCTAGAGAAATGACCTAGGAAGCTCAAGAATTCTGAAACTAATTGTGTTTGTTTGCTGGACTGTAGAAGTTTTTTTTTTCAATTTTGAACATAGACGTGCTTGTATACTATATAGACGAGATTTCCTGACATAGATGTGGTTCTGTTTAACACAGACCCATTTCTGAGATTTTTGTAAAGTGCACTGTCGATTTTGGAAACACAGACGCGGTTATACAACACAGACACGTTTCTGCAAAATTTGTGCAATTTTTTCCAATCTGTGAAGTCATTTTTGTTGTGACCAAATATGACTGTTTGACTGCTTTTCATGACAAGAGGACAACGTGTTGATGAAGACCCAATGCTTGCAAGTGTCTAGACTCAAAATGACTCCAAGAAAAGTGTGTTGTTTGATGTAAAAATGTTTTGCATACACTTGAAGACACAAAAGACACAATGTTTTACTGTTTGGTCTTGAATGTTTGAATGTTTAAAATAAGTCAAGCATAATTCTTATGGCTGGCCAAGACAATAGTTGTTGATCCCACATGGGGTTTTACCCCCGAGGCTACGCTATTCAAAGCGGATACTTAGATTCTTGACCTCATTGGCTCCACTCTCGGCACTCACTTCTCAGGTCAGCCAAGCATTAGTCCCCATGAAAACTCCCCGTGGCGAACTTCGTATCTCTACTAAGAACCGTATGTGTGTGGGCCGCTACCAGAGGTCCGACCTCCTACCCCAACAACTAGAAGGATTTGGGTTTCTAAAACAAAAAGGTGCTAGTAAGGGCATCCGCTCGTGTGGCCATACATGCGGCACTTTTAGCTCTGTAAATACAGAAGGCTCCCAGCCGGTAGGGGTTACACCCTACAACTGATCAAATAAATTTGATCAAATGGGTTTATGGGGAGACACATTGTCAGTATGAACTAATCAGCACACATTATTCATAGTTTTCACCATGAATATAGTTATTTATAGTGGTTTGAAAGAAGATGGCTTTTCTTTTGCTACCACTTGGGTCGGTCTCTTCTCACTAGTAGTCCTAATGACCACACGGGAAGATAGGCCCTATAAAGATTAAACAAAAAGAGTCTATTGCTCAAGACACAAAAGACAATGATTCAATTTTAGTGCACCAATTGAAGTGTTTGGTAGTCTATGAAAACAAAGCACACAATAAAAATTCCAAAAAAACATTTGCCAAGGACCTGCACCAAAGAGTTGTTAGTAGTTTGGATTGTTTCAAATAATCACCCCTTCCTGCAAGCACACAAGTTAGGTAAATTTTAAATCCAAAAGACTTTATGAAAATAGGGGCCTTCAACAAAACAATTTTGCTTTCAAGAAAGCTGCACCAATTTTGTTAGCTAGATCTGAAAATGTTAGCTCAAAATAAACCGGATCTAAAACCTTAAATGCAAGACCCAAAACTAAATCAATAAACTCAAAAAAAATGAAACCGATGCACACAGACGTGGTTAACTTCGATTTAGACGTGACTCCCT
The DNA here is from genome assembly GCF_030272615.1 of Cryptomeria japonica. NCBI lineage: Eukaryota > Viridiplantae > Streptophyta > Pinopsida > Cupressales > Cupressaceae > Cryptomeria > Cryptomeria japonica. The sequence goes on along the minus strand of NC_081406.1, from coordinate 630,311,522 downwards.
AACATAGACATGGTTCTGTGAGACACAGACGCGACTCCAGAACCCAGACGCGACTTCTGGACACAGACGCGTCTAAAAACACCACAGACGTGACTGAGGAACACAGACGTGGTTTCTGCAATCTACAAAATAAAATATTTTCAAGGACATAGGCACGATTCCAGATGTTCAGATGCGCTAGAAAATAAAAAACGCGATCCAAAAGTACGCAGACGTGAAAATATCAAAATGTTGTCGAAAATGTCCCATCTATAACTTCAAAACACAAAATCTGCAACAAGGATGTTAAATGCAAAAAAAGGGACAAGAGTCCCACCGGGCATGCCAAAATGTATATGGTGAAAATGGATAATCAATAATAATGATATTGAAAGGCTAAATGAATTCAACCACAAAACCCTAGCCTAACAACAACAAAGATCCACCATAATATATGAAGATTACCTAAGACAATGCAAATCCAATGAAATCACAAAGATTATACCATCACATGTCCAATAGGGTTTGGATCTCCAATCTTCCTATCTCCATTGATCTTGCTTGATATATTTGCTCTCAGATTTTATGTGCACAAGAGCTCAACAAATAATGAAATGTGGTTGCAAGTAGGATCGCATATGCCAAGTAGTCAAATTGATCAAGTAGTTCAGTAGTTAGCCAGGGTTTGATAATGAAGGAAGCATCTCCTTATATAGAAGACACAATATGAAATGGATGGATAAGATTGAGAGGTGTAAAAGGAGGTCAGCTATGATTAGAGGGTAGGTAAAAGAAATAATAAAATAATGAAAGAGGTAGGTAGTGTATGAATTAAGAGATGAATGACATGTGTCATGGGTAGAAAAGGTTAATGAATTAATTAAATAAATAAAGATTTATTTAATTAATATAAGGAGTGAGATCAATTAAATAAATAAGATATTTATTTAATTTAGGAAAATGATAATTTAAATAAATAAATGTATTTATTTAAATGAGAAATAAGGCTAGAAGAGGATAAATGAATTAATTAAATAAATAAAGATTTATTTAATTAATAGAAGAATTAAGCTTAGATAATTAAATAAATAATATATTTATTTAATTAGACGACAATTTTAGGTGTCTACAAGAACATAACTCAGTATAGTACAAGACTAAAGGAGATTGCCAATCAAATCAAAGGAGCAGGTGGAACTATTGAAGAAAATAATATAACAAGTAAGTTGTTAAGAACCCTTTTACCAGCTTATGAAATCCGAGTCTCTACAATCAAGGAATTGAGGTCTATACCCAATATGCCAGTTTCTTTAGATGCTAATATTGGTAAGCTACATGCATTTGAGTTAAGTAATTTTGATAATAGTGGGTCTTCGGTAAATAAAGTTGAATCTGAATTTAGTTTGTTTCATCTTGATGAATCTGATGATTACAATGATAGAAAGTATAAGTACTCTGAAGGGAATCACAGTGGTGCAAGTGAAAGATTTCATAAAAACATGGAGGAAGTACACAAACTATATGAGGAAATCAGAAAGCAAGAAGAGTTTGAAGCACTATTAGCCAGAAGGTTACTGAGAAGCAAAGGTAAGTATAATGGAAAACTAACTTTGAAATGTTTCAATTGTGATAAGATAGAACATATGGCTTGTAACTGTCCTGAAAAAGATTCTACTAAAAAGAGAGATTACTGAGATGACAGACAGAAAAATAATCATTACAGAGGATACCGAGACTTCAAAAGAAGAGATAGAAAGTCATGCCTAATAGCCAATGAGAAATCCAATGATGATAAATCAAATGAAACTGATACAGAGGAAGTAGTTTATGTGGCTATCAAAGATAGATCGGATGAAGAAAAAGCCCTAATATCTCACATAAATACTAATGATTCTTGGATCATAGATAGTGGATGCTCACATCACATGAGAGGTGATAAACACAAGTTTGTTATATTAGAAGACTATGATGGAGGTTATGTAAGATTTGGTAATGATGCACCATGTCTGGTAAAAGGTAAAGGATCTATAACACTTATTGATAATGCAAAATGCAATGATGTTTATTGGGTTGAAGGATTGAAATACAATTTGTTGAATGTAGCACAGCTAAACAATACAGGTTACCAAATAGAATTTCAGAAAGGAATTGTCAAAGTTCATGACAAGCATGGAAAGTTAGCTGCTACCGGGACACAAACAAAAGGTAACACATTTCACCTGGACTAAACTCGGAATAAGTGTCTGTATGCAAAGATAGATGATACCTAGTTATGGCATAAAAGGTTTTGTCATGTAAATTTTGATAATCTGATCAAAATAAGCAAGAAGCACCGAGTAAGAGGTCTACCGAGTCTTGAAAAACCTGAGAATGCTATGTGCTGAGGATGACAGATGGGTAAAATGACAAGATCAAGCTTTACAAGTAAGTCCTACACTTCTAAGGGAATTTTAGATCTTGTGCACACTGATCTTTGTGGTCCTATGAAAGTTCAAAGTTATTATGGTGATAAATATTTCATATTATTTGTGGATGATTACTCAAAGATGATGTCAGTAATGTTGTTAAAAGAAAAATCAGAAGCTTTTCAAATGTTTAAATGGTACAAGGCAAGAGTTGAAAATGAAACAGGAAGACAACTGAAATGTCTTAGATCAGACAGAGGAGGAGAGTTCACATCTGATGAGTTCAACTTATTCTACAATGATCATGGTATAAAAAGACAAGTCTCTGCACTGAGAACTCCACAACAAAATGGAATTGTTGAGAGAAGAAACAGATCTATTGTGGATTGTGCTAGAACCCTAATGATTGAAAAGAAAGTACCACAAACATTTTGGAGAGAAGCAATAAGCACAACAGTTTACACCCTGAACCGAGTATAACTAAAGAAAGGAACCTTGAAGACACCATATGAGATCTGATATGACAAGAAAGATAATGTAAGTTATTTTAAAATCTTTTGAAGTAGATGTTATGTTCACAAAGATGATAGACATGGCAAGTTTGATCAGAAAAGTGAAGAAGGAACATTTCTTGGTTATTCTTCTAGAAGTAAAACACTTAAATGTCTGATCAAATCATCTAACAAACTAGTAGAAAGTGCAAATGTGAAAATTGATGAATTTGCAGAAAGAAATGATGAAGGAAACTCCAAGGAAACAGAAGATTATGAAGAATTTGTCTATGTTCAACCGACAAGTCTTATCGAAAGAACTATTGAAGAAAATGAAGAGAATATCCAGTTACCAAGTGATGAAGAAGATCATACAGAGCCTACCGAGCCTGTATTAGCGAAGTATGTCAGAAGACATCATACATCAAGTCAGATTATAGGAGATAAGGATGATCCAGTGATGACAAGGAACAAACTGAGACATAACACATGTCTGATATCTGAATTTGAACCGAGGATAGTGAAAGGGGCATTTAACAGTGAAGATTGGATAAATGCTATGACAGAAGAGATTGATCAAATCAAGAAGAATGAAACATGTGTTGGTATCTTGGAATGGTTTTGTCATTGATTTCAACACCTACTAAAACACTAGCACTTTGGATCCAGCAGCATTCACCGACAAGCAAGTAACTACTGCACAGTTACTGGTATATGGTTCACCGACAGGATATAATGATCACCGACACTTGGAATGATATGGAGGACACCTGGTAATGTCAAAGACATCATCTAGACACTTTGTTTTGAAGAATTAATCATTGGTATATACATGTTTGCATATTTGCTTTTACCGGCAAATAGGTCCAAGGTTACCTAGGGTTACACCAACAGGTTTATCTTTTCCAGATCAGCATGGCACACTATGGAGATGATTAATTATTGTTGTAAATGCTTTAAGCCGACATGTTTAATCAGTTATTGCATTGGATATTATATTGTTTTTAAAATGTTTTATTGTAATATCTTGTAGAGTCGACCTACTAAAATTGATCTTAGGTTATGGTATAAATGTAAGATCTTATTTGTAAGATTGAATGTGGAATGTGAAAAAGAATTGTGAGAAGGTATATGCGAGATTAAGCAGAGCTATACACAAAGACATCATTTGAAGGTGAAGCTAGGTTTTTGTGGAAGCATATCAGCATTACACCGATACTGAATCCAACAGATGAAGATGATATTTTGTGTAGTACACTCTTATTGGATTTAACCAGCCAACTGTAGTCAGTGTGACTCCCTTTTTGTGATTGAGCAGTGAGCTCTAGGTTGTTGGCCTTTTTGCATGTGCAGACCCCATTTATGTACACCTACTATCTGCAATAGTATCAACTGATTATGGGTAAGGTTTCCCATCGTAGTTTTTCCCCTTATAGGGTTTCCATGTACAAATATTGGTGTTATGTGTTGTGGATGACTTTGTGTTTATGGTTCATGCATTAATCTTTACCGGTATAGCAATTAACTATTAACACTATCTACTGGCATAGTTAATTGGTTTACCAGTATTAAGCATTAAGTTGGGTAAGTTGTTTTTGGTTTGAATTTATTTGACAATTGATTCACCCCCCCTCCCTCTCAGCTATCTCCAGGACCTAACAATTGGTATCAGAGCTTAGTCCTCTTTTTGTAGAAGTTTAATAACTTGAGGAGATCCAATGTCTACAAGTTATTTTAGGAAGGACAGTCCTAAACTTGAAGGAACCAACTATGGGATATGGAAGATCAGAATGGAGACACATGTGAATTACATTGGTAAAGACATCTGGGAAGTTACAAAGAAAGGTTATACTGCTACTGTAGTTGGTCAACCCAGTCCAACTACCTTAGCTAAAGATGAGGAGAATGATTGCAAAGCAAGAGAAGCACTTTTGAGCACATTATCAGATCAACAAATCATGGGATTATCAGATAGGTCTACTGCTAAAGCTATTTGGGATCATTTGGAAACACTGAATGAAGGAGATTCCATAGTCAAGATTGCAAAACTTGAAAGATTTCGAGTCAGGTATGAACATCTGAAAATGGAAGAAGATGAAAGGATTTCTGCTTTTATGGAAAGAGTAAATGAAATTGTTTTTGGTATTAAATGTTGTGGAGGAACCTTGAGTGAGGATGAAATTGTTTAAAATTTTTTAAGAGGATTGCCACCGGCATATAAAATGAAGGTTACTGCTATAAATGAGTTGAAAACAATGCCTAATACATCAGTAACTAGTGATACATTGATTGGAAAACTTTCAGCTTTTGAAATTGAGGAATTTGGTCCTATTGCTAATATAAAGACAAATTTGGCCTTTAAAGCATCAACATCATCTGCTCCATCATTTGATAAATCAGATTGGAAAGCCATTTATACAAGAGAACTTGAAGAAACTAGGAAGGAGAATGAAGAACTTGAAGAAATTGAAGCACTATTTGCAAGGAAAATGCCTAAAGGTCTAGTTGGAAGTAAGTATGAAGGTAAAGAACCCTTTAAATATTTTAACTGCAATAAGACTGGTGATATGGCTTCGAGATGCCCTGATAGACATGCTAGACTAAGAGAAGAAGCTAGAAGAACATACAAGCCTAATCTTGAATATCAGAGATACAGATTTAAGAAGAACAATGACAAATCTTGTTACATTGCTGATGAAGGTGTGACTGATGATTCTGATGAGGATCTAGTAGACAATGGATGGGTTTTTGTTTCTATAATAGAAGATCAATCATCACCTACTACTCAACCGGTAGAACAAGCCCTAGCAGCTAAAGTTGAAGTAAAGGATGAGTGGATCATTGACTCAGGATGCTCACATCATATGACAGGAGACAAAGGTAAATTCTTGAACTTCCAAGAATACAATGGAGGTTAAGTAAGATTTGGAGATGACAAAGCCTGTTCAATGAAAGGTAAGGATACAATATCTCTTGATGGTAAGCATAACGCTGACAATGTCTACTATGTTGAAGGATTAAAGCATAATCTTTTAAGTGTTGGTCAATTGGTTGAGAAAGGATTTCAGTTACAATTTAAGAATATAAAATGCAAAATCATGAATAGAACTGGTTTAGAAATTGCAACTAGTAATCAAACTAGAGGTAATATCTTTCATTTGAATAACAGTGAAAAGGCATGCTTGATTGCACATATAGATGAAAGTTGGTTATGGCATAAGAGACTCTGTCATGTAAACTTTGATTGCATGGTAAATATTAGTACTTCTAAGGCAGTTAGAGATCCACCTAAAATTGTCAAACCTCAGAATACAATTTGTAAGGAATGTCAATTTGGAAAACAAGTTAGAGCTAGTTTCAAAAGTATTCCAGAAAAATCCAATAATGGTCTTGATTTGATTCACACTGATTTATTTGGTCCAACTATAACTAAAAGCTTACAAGGTGATAGATATTTCATACTAATTATTGATGATTATTCTAGAATGTGTTGGGTTACTTTTCTCAGAGAAAAATTAGAAGCACTTAGAAAGTTCAAACTGTTCAAAGCAATGGTTGAAAATGAAACTAGTAAGAAAATCAAATGTTTAAGATCAGATCAAGGAGGAGAATTCACATCTAAAGACTTTAATACATTCTGTGAAGTGAATGGAATCAGAAGACATCTATCAGCACCTCAAAAACCACAGCAAAATGGAGTTGTTGAAAGGAAAAACAAAACTATCTTGAATGCAGCAAGAAGTATGTTATCTGAAGCAAATTTTCCACATGTGTATTGGAGGGAAGCAGTCAACACAATGGTCTATACATTCAACAAAGTTCATATCAAAGGTGAAACTGGTAAGACCCCTCATGAACTATTGTTTGGTAATACTCCTACTCTTAAGTATTTCAGAATTTTTGGAAGTAAATATTATATTAGAAGACATGAGTATACTGGCAAATTTGATCCTAGAAGTGATGAAGGAATATTTCTTGGTTATTCATCTAAAAGCAAGGCATATAGATGTTTTAACAAGAGATTGCAGAACATTGTTGAGAGTACAAATGTAAAAATTGATGAACAATTTAGAGGAACTTCAAGGTATATAGACTCTAAACCGGCAACATAAATTGTGACAAATGAACCTACTCTAAATCCACCGGTACAGAATGAAGATCCAGTTACCCCGGTACCATCTAAGGATTCCACAATAATTGAAGAACAACAACAAACTAAGACACCCCGGTATGTAAGATTGAATTATTCTGAAGATCAGATAATTGGAAACAAATTTAAAGGAGTTATGACAACAGGAAGATTGGCAAATGAAGAGGTATGTCTTATTTCTCAAATTGAACCATCATCTATTAATGAGGCATGTGAAGATAAATTTTGGATTAAAGCTATGGAATAAGAATTAGAACAAATTGAGAAAAATAATACTTGGACATTAGTTCCTCGACCTAAAAATAAAAATGTAATTGGGACAAAATGGGTATTCAGAAACAAACTTAATGAAGATGGTAAGGTTATTAGAAATAAAGCAAGACTAGTGTGTAAGGGATATTCTCAGAAAGAAGGAGTTGATTACAATGAAACCTTTGCACTAGTAGCTAGAATTGAGGCAGTCAAATTATTCTTGGCTTTTGTAGCTCACAAGAACTACAAAGTTTATCAAATGGAGAATAAATGTACATTTTTGAATGGAGATCTTGAAGAGGAAGTATGCATTGAACAACCTGATGGATTTTGTTTGACAGATGACAATGATATGGTTTGCAGGTTAAGAAAAGCTCTATATGGACTGAAACAAGCCCCAAGATGTTAGCATTTGGCATTATAATAGACAATGGAAGATTGTTGACATTTCAACAAGGATATTGAGAAGGTTTTTGATGATTATGGATATAACTGATTAAGGATGTTTACTGTCTTGATATTATTATTTTGTCATTGATGTCAAAAAATTGATTTTCTAATTTAGTATGATGTTTCCATATCTTGAGAAGTATGATTTAAAGAGTATAAAGATGTCGGTAAAAGACACAGAAAGATTATGATGAATAAGAGGATGAATAAGGTATTCAATGGGCAACTATTACCGAGTTAGACAATGATGAGATCATGATGTTTAGATTGTTTTGACATCATACATATGTTATAAATTGTAAGGTTAATACTATACAATGTTACCAAGTGAAGAACCTAGTCGGTAAACCCTAAGGAACCTAGTCGGTAAACCCTAAGGTTATCTCTATCGGTTAATGAAGGTGGAATGTCTATCGAGTGAAGTTTAGTATTTATCGAGTTGTAACCGAGTTGTAACTGAGTTATAACCGAGCTGTAACAGAATGCATTAAATGGTTACATGCATTATTTAATAAAGGAAGCTGATGAGCTGGAACTGATTAAATGATAGGTATGCCATAAATAAAGTTTGCTAATAATCTATGGCAATGGAAGATCGGCATGAAGATCTACAGTTTAGATTGAACCGCAATACCTTAGCAAAAGTTCCAAGAAATATATGCAAGTTCCAAGGCGAGGTAAAACATTTTTCAGATCGAAAGATGCATTGAACCTGGTCAAGCATGAAGATCTGAAGGCTATTATTGATCATGGGAAATGTGATCAAGGAGATTAAGCGGTTAGCTAATTGTTTATAAATAGGGAACTATTGATAAACAATGTATGCGGGCAAATGTATGCACAGGGATGATACATAGTGATTATCGAGCATAGAAGCTTGAAGACCTATTTGAATAAAAGAGTATAGAAGCCCAGCAGATGGACAAGATTAGTTCTATGTCTAGATTGTATTGAGCAAATAAGAATCTGCTTTAGCATTTTAGATGTGAAGTTGCGGATAGATTTTTATTACTGTTATTTTGTGAAAGTGACAGAAAACCTCTTAACCAAGTGGACTTAATAGTCTTATTTGTAAAACCCTCTAGCAAGGTGACATTCTGATTGAGTGTTTGAAATCCTTTAACAAGGTCACTTCTAACAAGGTGAAGATCCTAATAGATCTGAGGGAAATCCCTTAACCGGGTCACATCTAGCAATGTGTTTGTAATCTTTAACAGGATTTGCTTTTAACTGAGCATACTCTAGAAGAGTATATTTCTCAGTGGGTCCAAAATCCCACAGTGGTTTTTCCCTATTTGGGTTTCCACGTTAAATCTGGTGTTATGAGGTTTATGATGTTTATATGCTTTTGAGTTTGTATGTTTAGTAGTTTTTGTTATATTACTTAAGTATATGTTACTGAGGTTGAATCTGATGTTTTTATGGAAGATTAAGTTTGTATGATTCACCCCCCCCCTCTCATCTTGTTGGCTATTGGATCTGTACTTATATTAAGTATCAGAACTATCAATTGGTATCAGAGCTTTGGACTCTAGAAGAAAAGTTTAAAGGCACTTGAGTTAAAGATCCAAAGATGTATAAGAGGGATGCACCGAAGCTGAACAAGTCAAGTTTCTCTACATGGCAGAAAAGGATGAAGCTACATCTATCAAGAGTGAAAGAGGCATTTAACAATGAAGATTGGATAAATACTATGACAGAAGAGATTGATCAAATCAAGAAGAATGACACATGGACATTAATCCCAAGACCGAAGGATAAAAATGTAATCGGTACAAAGTGGATTTTCAGAAACAAGCTAAATGAAAAAGAAGAGGTCATTCGAAATAAAGCAAGACTAGTTTGCAAAGGTTATGCTCAAGAAGAAGGAATTGATTATGGTGAAACTTTTGCACCTGTTGCTAGACTTGAAGGAGTAAGAACATTGTTGGCATATGCTGCTTTCAAAAACTTCAAGGTATATCAAATGGTTGTCAAATCTACATTTCTGAATGGAATATTAGAAGAAGAAGTTTTTATTGAACAACCTAAAGGATTTGTAGAAGACAATAATAAAGATTAGGTACGTAAATTGAACAAAGCTTTATATGGTTTGAAACAAGCACCTAGAGCATGATATGAAAGATTGCACTCTTATTTGATTAAGATTGGTTTTATAAGGACAAGTGAGAACAACAATATGTACATGAAGAATGATGAAAATGGAATACTGATCTCAACCATATTTGTTGATGATATTATATTTTGTGGAAATGACTCTCTATGTAAGAAATTTGGAAATGAAATGAGCAAATAATTTGAGATGTCATTAATCAGTGAGATAAAGTATTTTATAGGTTCATAGATACTGCAAATGAAAAATGAGATTTTTATTACTCAATCCAAGTACATAAAGTAAATCTTGAAGAAATTTGGAATGGAGGATTCAAAACCAGTAAGTACTCCTATGACTACCAACTGTAAATTATCAAAGAATGATGAATCTACATCTATTGATGAGACACTTTACCGATCCATGATTGGAAAGCTACCATATGTTGTTCACAGTAGACCAGACATAGCACATGCAGTAGGTATAGTTGCAAGATTTTCTGCAGATCCTAAGGAAACACACATGACAGCAATCAAAAGAATTTTTAGATACTTGAAAGGCACTGAAGATTATGGCTTAGTATATCAGAAAGGAAATGATTTTGATTTAACAGTTTATACTGATGTTGATTGGGTAGGCAACATTGATGACAGAAAAAGCACAAGTGGAGGAGCTTTCTTTTTAGGAGAAAGACTAGTGAGTTGGCTTAGCCAGAAACAAGGATGTGCTTCATAGTCAACAACAGAAGTTGAATACGTTGTTGCAGCATTGAATTGTACCAACATTGCATGGATCAAAAAACTGTTGGAAGGAATAAATGAGAAAGTTACCGAGCCAATAACTATATTCTGTGACAATACTAGTGCCATTAACATTTCAAAAAATCCTATTATGCACTCTAAGACAATGCACATCTCTATCAAATATCATTATCTTAGAGAAAAAGCTAAATAGAAGAAAGTGGTGCTGGAGTATGTTAGCACAAAGGAACAAATAGCAGATATCTTCACCAAGCCACTACCAAGGGAAACTTTTGAATATCTCAAAAGTAAGTTAGGGGTCCTACCCCTATCTTCTACTCATTGACCGAGTTCAGTGAAAGCATCAATTCGATGACTCTGTTGAATATCTTATAGGAGTTGATGTTGATTTACACACTTTAGGAGGTTTTCAAAAGATGTACAAGAATTATTACAAGAAACAATACGGGGAACAGGAATTAAAGACAAAATGCTCTGACCGAGACTTAGTTGATACACAATAGCAGTAAATCACTTCATACAGAAAGAAATTATGTTTTAGTTCTTTACTTTTGGCATTGTTGTCAAAGGGGGAGAAGACTAACATCGGGGGAGAAGACTAAAAGAAAACTGAGAAGACTATAGATTGGAAAGAAGACTGAAGAAAAGAGGAGAAGTCTAATGTATGGGGGAGAGCATTTCAGCATTTCAGAATCATAGCAATCTGAATCATTTAAGGTCAAATCAATTGGTTTTGCCATCAATGCCAAAGGGGGAGATTGTTGGCAATATAGCATTATAACAGACAAAGAAAGATTGTTGGCATTTCATAAGGATATTGAGAAGGTTGTTGATGATTATGGATATAACTAATTAAAGATGTTTACTGTATTGATATTATTATTTTGTCATTGATGTCAAGAAATTGATTTTCTAATTCAATATGATGTTGCCATATCTTGAGAAGTATGATTTAAAAGAGTATAAAGATGTCGGTAAAAGACATAGGAAAGATTATGATGAAAGAGGGGATGAATAAGGTATTCAATGGGCAACTACTACCGAGTCAAACAATGATGAGATCATGATGTTTAGATTGTTTTAACATCATACATATGTTGTAAATTGTAAATGTTAATACTATACTATGTTACCAAGCAAAGGAACCTAGTCGGTAAACCCTAAGGTTATCGCTATTGGTTAATGAAGGCGGTATGTCTACCGAGTGAAGTTTAGTATTCACCGAGTTGTTACCGAGTTGTAACCGAGCTATAACAGAATGCATTAAATGTTTGCATGTGTTATTTAATGAAGGAAGCTGATGAGCTGGAACTGATTAAATGATTGGTAAGCCATGGATGAAGTTTGTTAATGAATCTAAGGCAATGGAAAGTCGACATGAAGATCTACAACGCAGATTGAACCGTAATACCTTGGCACAAGTTCCAAGAGTAATATGCAAGTTCCAAGGTGGGGTAAAATGTTTTTAGATCGAAAGATGCATTGAACCTGGACAAGATTGAAGATCTGATGGCTATGATTGATCATGGGAAATGTGATCAAGGAGATTAAGCAGTTATCTAATTGTTTATAAATAGGAAATTGATGATAAAAAATGTATGTAGGAAAGTGTATGCACAGGGATGCTACATAGTGATTACCGAGAATAGAAGCTTGAAGACCTATTTGAATAACAAAGTATAGAAGCCCAACAGATAGACACGATTAGTTCTATGTCTAGATTGTATTGAACAAATAGGAATTTGCTTTAGCATTTTAGATGTGAAGTTGCAGATAGATTCTATTATTGTTATTTTGTGAAAGTGACAGAAAATCTCTTAACTGAGTTGACTTAATAGTCTTATTTGTAAAACCCTCTAGCATGGTGACATTCTGATTGAGTGTTTGAAATCCTTTAACAAGGTCACTTCTAACAAGGTGAAGATCCTAATAGATCTGAGGGAAATCCCTTAACTGGGTCACATCTAGCAATGTGTTTGTAATCTTTAACAAGATTTGCTTTTAACTGAGCATACTCTAGAAGAGTATATTTCTTAGTGGGTCCGAAATCCCACAGTGGTTTTTCCCTATTTGGGTTTCCATGTTCAATCTGGTGTTATGAGGTTTATGATGTTTATATGCTTTTGAGTTTGCATGTTTGACATTTTTGGTTATATTACTAATATATATGTTACCGAGGTTGAATCTGATGTTTTAATGGAAGATTAAGTTTGTGTAGACACCTAAAAATGGTCAACGCTTGTGGAGTCATACTTTAACATTTGCGCATTGCCTCATTTTAGGTTTTTGCGTCACATTAACATTTCTCCTATGATTCGTACTTGGTTTTTATCATTTGCAAACATCTAGTCTTTCTTCTACATTCTTCATTTATCTCACTCTCGAATTTGGTCTTGTCGACAACAATCTCCAATCATGATTTTGATCAATTTTATCCTATTGCATCAATGTGCATGCTTATTTGTCATCATTTTGGACATCGCCAATCCTAATTAGGGTTTTGTCCTATCAATCTTGCGATCGATTTGTCATCGATCATTGTCCTCTTATCAATCTTGTCGATTTATCATCAATCCTTCAATCTTGTCCTCTTAACGATCGATTTGTCATCAATCGTTGTCATGTTCGATCTTGTCATTTTGCGATCAATTTGTCATTGATCACGGGCATTTTCAATATTGTCATCGATTCTTGTCCTCTTGTCAATCTTGTCATTTGGCGATCGATTTGTCATCGATTGTTGTTTGTCTCAATTATGTCAATTTGGATCAATTTGTCATTGTTCCTCATCAATTGGCGTATTTATTAATCAAATCATTTATAACATTGGTCATTTATCAATCCAAAATCAAATCGAATCGAGTCAATTATCTTTCATCAAGACCTAATTCATCTTCTAGGGTTTCGTGATTTAATCATTTAACCTTGTGTGTGTCATTTCTTCCTTTAGGATTAATAAATTGTTTATTTATCCTAAGTTTTCTCATTGCAATTAAATGTTCATTTAATTGGCTAATTATTCCTCTTTGTGAATTAATTAATAAATGATAAATTATTAATTAATTTACCTAATTTCTAATTTTCATCAAATTTCTTAATTCCTAAATTCCTCATTTTCTAATTTCTTAATTTTCTAATTCCTAATTTCAATTTCCTCCTATTTCTCTCCTAAATTCATGGAAATGACATAGAAATTTGTCATAATTTGTCATAATTGACAATCAATCAATCCTTGCATAGAAATTTGTCATAAATTGTCATAAATCCTTGCATAGAAATTTGTCATAAATTGTCATAAATCCTTGCATAGCAATTTGTCATATACATGTCATAATTTTGCTATTCTTGATTTGAATTTCCATTTGAATCAATATGATGCTAATCTTGTCATCTCTCCAATTCTTCTATAAATTGGATGATCTTCATCAATCAAAGCTAATTGGTAATCAGACTATCGAATCACATTTCTAGTACTCTTGATCAAAAATCTCGTCTACTTGCTTTCAATTTTGTGTGTGCACTTGTAGGTGAGATCCACAACCAAACCATTTGAAGAGGAAAGAAGAACAATGGAGCCACATGAAGGAGCATTCAAATCACATCTTTGGTTTGCATAATCTTTTCTTTTGAATGTTTTTATTTCATGTCTCTATTGAGTGTTGTTTAGGATAGATCATTGCAATGAGTTTTTGTGATTGAGCTATTATGTTTATCTTGTCTTGTGATGATTTCCTATTTCCTAACATACATTAGTTGGTGAACCCAATGTGAAAACTAACCTTCTAACCTCTTTATGGTGTTTTGAGTGGTTTCAAGTTGATTTGCAAGCCAAAAAACCCAAAAACAGGGTCGTGCAGGGTTTTCTGGAGACTTCTGCGCCTGTGTCCTGCGCCTGTGTTGAGCATTCTGCGCTTGTGTTGAAGACATTTTGTGCTTGTGTCCTGCATTCTACACCTGTGTCATGGGTTCTGCGCCTGTGTAAAGTCCAAAACAGGGGTAAAAATGCAGTGTTTTATTTGAAATTTGTTTAGTTTTTGCATTCTGTTTTCTGTGCTTTGGATTTTGGTACTAATTATCTGTGCAGAATCTTGGCATACGCATGGCAAAGACAATAAATGAAACTACTAACATGTGTTATGTAGAATTGATAGTCAAAGACAACAAATCAAACTCCTAACTTGGGTTTTGCAGGTTGCCTTGGAGAAACAACTAAACTTGGTGTTTGTCTTTAAATGTTTTAGGCACCTAGTGATTTTTTTAAATAGGATGGAAATTAGGATGGAATGAATCTATGCTTGATTTGATTGTTGAGTGTGACATTGGAGTAGGAGAGTATGCTCTCATCCTTTTAGGGTGATCAGAAATCCAGATCTTCGATACCATGCTTTTGTCTTTGATTGTGTGTCTCCTTTAGAGGGCCTGCCTTCCCGACCACTTTGCTTTTGCAAGCAAGTGATAATCGTGAGAAGGGAATGACCCAAAGTGAGTACGGCTAGAATTCCTTGGCATTCTAACTCATTATAAAAAAATACCCGATGAGTGAAAGCTTTGAAGGAAGTATTACGTGGGAATTGCAGTTACTTGGGAAGTGATGACCCTTGGACTCTTTCTCATATCAACATCTAAGTAGGGCCTCTTGGTCTAAATCGTGCTTGCACGACTACATTTGTTTGGTATCTTGATGGGCTTAATGTGTCAATCATGCTTGCGTGACATCAAGGAGTAATGCTTAACAGAAATCCTTACTAAACACCTTATTTTTAGAGGCCAAAAACCCTTCTAGTTGCTTGAGAAGGACAAATTCGGATACTTGGAAGAGATACTAAGTTTGCCATGGGGAGATTTCCATGGGGACTGATGCTTGGCTGCCCTGAGAAGTGAGTGCCGTGGAGGGGAGCCCGTGGGGTCAAGCATCTATGTATTCTCCTTGAATCCCATAATGAGTCTACCTCTCAAGTACCTAATGTCTTTGCCTACCATAAGAAATGTGGAAATGAGCATGATTGTCTTGACAAGTTGCAATATCTTGTATTCTTTGCTTGTCAAAAGTTGAATTGCATCCCATTTCAAAAGCAAAAACAAATTGATCCAACATAAGATTAAACACAAGAGACATTCATCCAACAAAGGTCCAACAAATCTTCAAAACTCATCTTCAAGCATGGTTAGAAAACATTGTTCAAAATCTTATCACAACAAGCATGTCACTTACATTTAGGTTCATCCTAGGTTGTATTTTTGCAAAGTTCATTGTCAAGTACCAAGGTTAGGTGTCACCTAAGTCATACTCCTTTGCATATCAATAAGAGTCATCCATTTGCATATGTCCTCTTGCATTAAAGTCATATCATTGTCATACATTTACATTGCTTACCCTAGGTCTCTTCATTAAGCTTAGGTCATTATCATATCATATTAAGGTCACTTGCATTGTAATGTCCCTTTGCATATAGTGCCAAAATTAGGTTTTGTCATACTTGAATAATTATAATCTTTGATAAACCCTAAGTCATTGTTAGGAAGTCTAGACCTTGTCAAATCTTTTGTCCTTTTATCATCAATATCATTTGGTCAAACCTAGCTTAGTACCCAAGCATATAGGGGAGACTTTGTCATTTTGTCCTTTTGTCACTTGAGTCCTTTTGTCCTTTGAGGTCTAGATATCATTCCAATTTCCTAAGGGTCCCTCTCTTAGATTTACATTCAAAAAGTTTGTCAAAATCTTGAAAAAACAACCAAAAAACATAGATTGCATTTTCGTCTATCTAGTTTGCATTTAGTTGCATATCATACATTGTCTTTGAAAAATTCCAAAAATATTGCATTTGCATAGTGACATGTCTATTGAAACAAGGTTCCAAGCACCAATGATGCAACAAAGTTTGACATATCAACCGACAATGCAATCGAATTTTAATCCAAGGCAATATCGATCAAACTCTTTATGATGAAACAAGTCTCCAAATACAAAAAATAGAGGCGAAACTAGCTCAAGAAAATGAGATTTTGGAACAAAGAGTGAAAAACATTGTGAAGAATAGATCACAAATGTCCAAAATGTTTCGAAAACTTCCAGGTCGAAATCCAAATATTGAGCCAATTGATGTAAGGTCTCTTATTGAACGATCAAACATACCAGCTCTCCTCTCCCAAATAGAGATGATGAAACAATTTCAAGAAAGGAGACAACATCAATTTCAACATTATGTGCCTCCACAACAAGAACAAGAAGGTGTTTACTATCAATCAGATTTTCAACCATCACAACCAATTGTCCAACATATGCAACCAACACAACCAATGGTCCAATTTCAACAATATGTCCAACCAACTATACAATGTCAACAAATGGTTCAACCAATGGTGGAATATCAACAAGTTCAATCAACATATCAATGTCAACAACAACAATCAAAAATTCAAAAACAAAACTTGCAACATACACCAAGCCAAATTTCAAACATGTCAGAACAATTGAACCAAGTCCAATATCAAAACATGACACCAGACCAGAACCAACTCCTTTCCAAACAAGTTCAAATTCTAGATTCAACTATATCAAAACCTCGAAAGAAAGGTGGCTTTATTGCAATGCTCTTAAGGAAACTACCAAGTGAGTTTTTTGAGGAAGATAAAGATAATATACTTATGTCTAGCAATGCCTCATCCCCCTGCAAACAAATTGACTCTCCAGTGGCATCTATCCCTACACCTCTAGAATTTTCACAAGAACCTTCCATATTATCCTCATCAAACAATACACCCAAGGATGCAATTATCCAAGGGCTATCCATAATTGATTGCCAAGATAATCCAATTCATGATGCACATCCTTGTCATGTTTCAGAAATACAAGACCCAATGCCACCATGCACTTTATTGCCATTACTTGTTTTAGAGGACCCCATTCGAAGTCCCTCTTCCTCATGTTCAAGCATTGATTCCTTGTCAGAATCCATCCCAAATGTTCAAAGTGCATTTCCTTCATGCCAAAACATTGATTCCTTGTTAGAATCCTCCATGCATATCCAAAGTCCAACCTCATGTCAAGAGGATAATTTAGAGCATGAAGAAACGTGTCTTGAAATAGATGAAGATCAAGATCTTGAAACCTTATCATCCTATCCAATTGTTGACCAGGACCCCATGTTCCCAGACACTCATGATGATTCCCCTATTCTTGTCCATCATATCCAAAGTCCTATTGACACTCCATTCCCTAGGCAAGATCAAGATATCCCAGTCCATCCAATCCCAAACGATCCCCTTCCATTTCATGAACATAATGTCCTTTCAAATCCCATTGACATTCCACTTCCTGAGAAAGATCAAGATATCCTCTCCATCCTTTATGATGATCCCATTGAAAGTCAAGAGCAAAGCACCTTTAAAGAGGATTCCAATGATCTTCCTCCTTGTCAAGATCAAATTATTCCTTTAAATCCTCCACAAGATCCTTTTGTTCCTCCATCTCCTTGTCTTAATCCAGCATATCCACTCCAAGATCATATTTCTTGTGATGATCCCATTATTCCTCCCATTCCATCTCTTGAAGAGCCTGTCATTGAACCATGTCCACCACACAATCCTAGTCCCCCTCATGATCATAATCCCACTCATGATTCTAACGTGTCAGTGCAAGATGTTCATGAACCCTTGACATGCAAAATGGGTTCTTCCACTTTGGTGCAATCCAATCCACTTCAAGATCTCATTGTTTCTCTCATATCATATCCACCTCATAATGGACTCCCGTCTTCTTCCCAAAGAAAAGAGTATCCTACAAGTCAAGATAGTCATAAAGGCAAAGGAGTAGATCTCCATAAGCAAGGATCCCTCCATATCAAAGAATATACTAATGGTCATGGCTACACAACTCACTCTCAAGACGTTGGTATCCCTCCTTCAAAAGCCAAACATATCCCTTCCCCATCATCCCTTCCATCCATCTTAGGTCCTTATATCCCTTCATCCTCTATGCAAGGTCAGCAAAGGCACACATCCTTGAGTAAATTTCATCCAGCCAAAATAAGTCCATTTCATTCATATCCATCCATGCATTCCTTTCCCCCTCCAAGCAATTTGGATGCCAAGTGTAAATGCCATAAGTCTAGCAATCCACATGTATTCAAGGATCAACATGTCCAATATAATCGACATGTTAAAACAATGAACAATATGATCTATAAAGAAAAAAATATATCCAAAAGGCCACAAAGGCCCACTGAGCAAAATAAAGCAAAGTCAAAATATATATGGGTTCCTAAATCCCTTGTGCAAGGAATGCACTCCAAGGAACCACAAAAGCATGAAAAATCAAAAACCATGTGGATCCCTAAGAAGCTCCTTGAAGCACAAAAAGAAACATCCAACTTGGCATCCAAAGTTGCTATTCCTCCATCACCTCCTTCTTCCATTTTGGGCCCTTATGTCCACAAATACCTAGCTATTCCTTCATCAAAATCTCAATATCCAAAATACATTTGTCCTCCATTAGTCCATCACCCCTCAAGGTGTGTGCCAATGTCGATCTTGCCAACATTTTTGTCCATTGAAGCCCAATTCTTCCAATACCCTATCCATTATCCAATTCATATTTTCCATCCTTCGATCCCTCTGGTCCAATCCTTTGCATAAATCCTCGCCTTAGTTTCATCTCATTTTCCATATCCTACCAACGTCTTTAAGCATACTTTTAAAGGTCATGGTCCATTTTTTTCAAGGCTACTATCCAAACAAAAAGATGTTTGAGTCCTTCTTCCATCTCCTATCATGTGTCCAACTTCTATTGAAAAAGTCAAAATGCAAAAATACAAAAAAAGTGAAAAAAAGCAAAAAAGGTAATGAAAAATGATTTGCCCTCTAGTGAAAACCTGGCAAACAGGTGCTTGGGGCAAGTACCTTGGTGAAAACCTGGCAAACAGGTGCCATGTGTAAAATGAGATCGTTGCTCCATCATCTATCATGACCTCTAAGCTATGCTTTTTTCTCAGCGGGTTTCTCATCTCTATCTTTGTCTTGACCCGATGTCCTATTCCAGGCTCGTTATTGGTCAACATCATTGTCTTACATACACCAGTTCTTTGTCCATATGTTTTGGTCCCGGTCTATGTATGTCTTTCCGATGCACATTGGGTGCGTTCCCTTGTCATGATCGATCACTGGAACTTTTGCATTTAAAAATGTTCTGAAAAAAATCATAAAAATTGAAAAATGTCCTGAAATAATCATAAAAATTGAAAAATGTCCTGAAAAAATCTCTTAAAAATTGAAAAATGTCCTGAAAAAGAAAAATCTCATAAAAATTGAAAAATGTCCTGAAAAAAAAAATCTCATAAAAATTGAAAAATGTCCTTAAAAAATCTCTTAAAAATTGAAAAATGTCTTGAAAAAATATCTAAAAAATTGAAAAACATCCTGAACAAATCTCAAAAAACATTTTAAAAAGTCCTGAAAAAATCTTCAAGCAAAAAAAAAAAAATCGAATAAAGTCTTGAAAAAAGTATCTAAAAACTGAAAAAATGAAAATCCCTAAAAATCATAAAAAGTCCTGAAAAAATGAACACAAAAACATTTCAAAAACATTAAAATCCAAAAACAAGCATTTTTTTTGCAATAAATATCCCCTCTATGCATAGACAGCTCACTGAGTATACATCCAACAACTCGCAATCCAACACTGTGCTTTAATGAAATCATGCGTAAACAGATGAACTCTTTCAATCAAACCAGACATTCAAACTGATCAAAATTGTCTTATCAATCAACCTCAAAATCATTCGTCCTTGGCACACTATCATGGGTCTTATACAGGGTGTGGTATACTCGAAACCAGACTGTGTCCTGTCTTAGACGAGGTATCACATTCCCTGAAACCAGACAACATGATCGTCCTATTAGCACTTTCAACTTTTGACAATGAAGATCAAGATATTTGTTTGATTTGTGGGAATTTGTGCATCTTATCTTTTTATTGATTTATCTTTGGCTTCGATCATGTTCTTATGTTGCTCGATGATGTCACTGAGTGATTTAGAGTGACCGGGATGGATCATGGTCCTTTTCTTTTTTATTGTGATTGTTGTTTGTCTGTGATGTGTTTGTCTTTTGCAAAATGGGTTGCATTTCAGCTCTGGCCTTCAATGCCATGATGCTACGGATCCATTTTGCTACATAAAAATAAAGGTTCTCACCTACAAAGTGCATTACTGAAAGCAAGTTTTCTTCATCTTTAACTGTCTTCTGTCTCATTTTCTTCTTACTAACATTTCTTCCGTCAGTTCAGATAGTCAGTTCGGTTTAGTGCTCCGATTTCCCCGCACACATATGCTGCATCCTGCATCCATTTAGTTAGTACATTTGCATTACATTACGCATCATATCAAGCATTTTATCCATTCCATATTATAAATGCATCAAAAACACATAAACAAAAAAAACATATATCCATACATATTCCACAAAGGTGCATAAACAGTGCATAAGTCATCCATACATGGAAAATAACATAAGTCATTTGCATCTCATCATATCAATGCATATCATATCATCCGTCACAATAATATCGGAGTACAAAATCGGACTGTTTGTCCTAAGTATGACCCGTAGATTGACTATAAAATGTCAAACTACATAATGTCTACTGTCTGTCTAAGGAGCACGTGCCTCTGTCACTGGGTGCTCCCTCTATCCTCCTCATCCCTGCCATGTCTCACGGATGATGTTCCCCCTGGTCCTGGCTGTGGTGGTCTCATCGGTCCACTCACCCCCATGCTGCTCAATGACCTCTGAGAGTGTGCCCTGCTCTTTGTCCTCGATCGTGCCCGATATGAAGGTGCTCTCTGCTCTGGCGGAACTGCACTCTCATACAGTGTCCTCCAATGGCGTATCTCCTCTCCGGTCTCTACCAGCATTTGTCCTAGCTCCCTTACACTAGCATCTCGAATCGACCCAATATACTCAGTGACTCTGTTCCTCTCGTTGTGCCTGAGCAATCGCTGCATCTTGAGCTGCTATGAGTCTGGCTATCTCTACTCTGAACTGATCCTGTTGTCTCTCTAAAGTCGTAATGTGATCCTGCTGACTCGCTATGGTAGCCCTAAATATCTCCATCTCCTTTGTCCTAGCTGTCTCTGGCTCTATGGGTATGTCTTGTAATGCCTCATGCTTGCCTGAATCTGGCTCATCCTCATCATCCCCACCATCCTCATCTCCGTCCTCATCATCCCCATCCTCATCTCCATCCCCGTCATCCTCCTCATCCCCGCCCTCATCCTCCTCGTCCTCATCATCTCCCTCCTCCTCTCCTGTGAGTGGGAAGTCCTCCTATCACCTCGGTACTAGAATATCCGGATCCATCAATGACACTGGTCATCATCGTGCAAACCATCTATCATACTCATCTGTCATCCCAACGTCCACCACCTCTGATCTCCACTCCCACTGTCTCTGCTGTAGCTGTGAGAAGTCCGCATATGCTATGTGTGGCTAAATCATACTCCCCCACTGACTTGTCTCTCTGTGAGATCGGGCAAAGTGTGCAGTCCTCCTGGGTACATCCTGCCTCTCTCCAAATTGTCGTCTGACTCTCTCTGGCAGGTACAACTCAATCACTCTTTGGCGATTCACTAGTCGCCCAATCAGGTACCTCTCCTGTCTACAATATGGTAGCTCATCACTGTCATCTGACCATCCCAGGCAATCACGATATGGCCTCCATATGAACTCTCTCAGTCGGTCTAGCTCATGTCGCCAATATAATATGTATCCAAAAGGACCCTGTCTCAGTGCTCCCCCATAGCAATACACATATGGTCGGTGTGGTACTACCTGTCTATCTGTAATCGGTCGACATATAGCTATGTGCTCAAATGCCCATACCTGTAGCAGTGTAACTCCATAGCTCAAAGTCTGCACTCCCTGATATGCTATCTGATGCAGCTGAAAATAGAGCATAGCTAGTACACATGGTCCCCATGCGTACACTGTCCCCTCTGTCGCCATTTTCTCTAGCACTCTTCCCCATCCAATAGGGAATCCATGTCCTCGTCTGTCTCCCACTAGTAGACATGCCATCACCACTGCTATCACCACATATCGTCGATCATACTATGATGCCATAGTCTCCCAACCAATCTCCCTCTCGACAATATCCAGATCATCTGTGTCACACTCAAACAATCTGCACAATGCATCTCTCCATGAATCAGAATGCGGAGGATACACCATACATCCTCCAGTGTCACCGTCGCCTCTCCAGTCGCCAGATGGAATGAGGAAGTCTCTGAATGCCATCGCTCTGCCAATGCGGTAAGCAGTCCTGTGTTTTCCCTAATCTTGGGCATGAATGTGACATAGTATATCCCAAGTCTTGCTAAGGTATCTCTCTCTGTGCTCCTGAGTCTATGTCGTAGCATGAAGCAATCTGGTCGGTTCTCCCATGTGATCAACGGATACTGTCGACTCTACATCACAAATTGGGGCATATTTTGTCAGTATTAGGGTTTGCTCCTACGGGTTGCATTTCCTCATTTTCATGTCTAATTAGGGTGTTTTTCATCTAATCTGACCTATTCTATCCTTGTCCCCCCTTTCCGGATCATTTGCATGTCATTTTGACCAAAATTAGAGTTTGCATTGCACAATTGCACCTGTGTAAGGTAACCTGTGCCTATGTCAAGTAACCTGCGCCTGTGTCTCCCTACACAAGCGCAGAAGACCCCACACAAGCATAGGATTCGCCCTACACAAGTGCAGGAGTCCTTTTCGGCATCCCCTGTGGGCCCCGCAATGTCCCGCAAGCAATCAAAATTCATGAAATTGAAAACATGGGTATTTGAGATCCATACCGCTGCTCCTACGTCGTCCGATCGTCTGAATGTGCGTACATGTTCCCCAAGGTGATCCGCCATTGGAATGTTCGCCATCTCTCTGCAAGTGTTCTTGTCCAGAGCAACAAATCCTCCTCTTTGTCTAGTGCAAATGAGCAATTTTCCCTCTCTTGGTCTCATTTATAGATCTTTGTCAGTGCATAGATGGACGTGCACCCTCTCCATCTTATGTTGGTCGTGGTCTTTTGCACCATCAATTGCTTGTCCTTCATGCATCCGATATCCGATTGTCAGTCCGTTCGATCCTATCATTTTTATCGATCAATTGGCCTCTTTTCTGCACATTTCTGGCCAATTCCTCAAGGGGGCATGCATATGTCATTGTCAGTTGTCTGGGGCATTTTCATTATTGTTCTTTGAAACAACACTTAAAATCGCATTGTCTCAAAGAGGGGCAAAATGTAGACACCTAAAAATGGTCAACGCTTGCGGAGTCATACTTTAACATTTGCGCATTGCCTCATTTTAGGTTTTTGCATCACATTAACATTTCTCCTATGATTCGTACTTGGTTTTTATCATTTGCGAACATCGAGTCTTTCTTCTACATTCTTCATTTATCTGGCTCTCGAATTTGGTCTTGTCGACAACAATCTCCAATCATGATTTTGATCAATTTTATCCTATTGCATCAATGTGCGTGCTTATTTGTCATCATTTTGGACATCGTCAATCCTAATTAGGGTTTTGTCCTATCAATCTTGCGATCGATTTGTCATCGATCATTGTCATCTTATCAATCTTGTCGATTTATCATCAATCCTTCAATCTTGTCCTCTTAACGATCGATTTGTCATCAATCATTGTCATGTTCGATCTTGTCATTTTGCGATCAATTTGTCATTGATCGTGGTCATTTTCAATAATGTCGTTTTGCAATCTATTTTGTCATCGATTCTTGTCCTCTTGTCAATCTTGTCATTTGGCGGTTGATTTATCATCGATTGTTGTCTATCTCAATTATGTCAATTTGGATCAATTTGTCATTGTTCCTCGTCAATTGGCGTCTTTATTAATCAAATCATTTATCACATTGGTCATTTATCAATCCAAAATCAAATCGAATCGAGTCAATTATCTTTCATCAAGACCTAATTCATCTTCTAGGGTTTCGTGATTTAATCATTTAACCTTGTGTGTGTCATTTCTTCCTTTAAGATTAATAAATTGTTTATTTATCCTAAGTTTTCTCATTGCAATTAAATGTTCATTTAATTGGCTAATTATTCCTCTTTGTGAATTAATTAATAAATGATAAATTATTAATTAATTTACCTAATTTCTAATTTTCATCAAATTTCTTAATTCCTAAATTCCTCATTTTCTAGTTTCTTAATTTTCTAGTTCCTAATTTCAATTTCCTCCTATTTCTCTCCTAAATTCATGGAAATGACATAGAAATTTGTCATAATTTGTCATAATTGACAATCAATCAATCCTTGCATAGAAATTTATCATAAATTGTCTTAAATCCTTGCATAGAAATTTGTCATAAATTGTCATAAATCCTTGCATAGCAATTTGTCATATACATGTCATAATTTTGCTATTCTTGATTTGAATTTCCATTCGAATCACTATCATGCTAATCTTGTCATCTCTCCAATTCTTCTATGAATTGGATGATCTTCATCAATCAAAGCTAATTGGTAATCAGACTATCGAATCACATTTCTAGTACTCTTGATAAAAAATCTCATCTACTTGCTTTCAATTTTGTGTGTGCACTTGTAGGTGAGATCCACAACCAAACCATTTGAAGAGGAAAGAAGAACAATGGAGCCGCATGAAGGAGCATTCAAATCACATCTTTGGTTTGCATAATCTTTGCTTTTGAATGTTTTTATTTCATGTCTCTATTGAGTGTTGTTTAGGATAGATCATTGCAATGAGTTTTTGTGATTGAGCTATTATGTTTATCTTGTCTTGTGATGATTTCCTATTTCCTAACATACAGTTTGTATGATTCACCCCCCCCCCTCTCATATTGTTGGCTATTGGATCTGTACTTATATTAAGTATCAAAACTATCAATATTAATATTTGCATATTTTGTTTTACTGACAAATAAGTCCAGGGTTACCTAGGGTTACACCGACAGGTTTATCTTTTCCAGATCAGCATGGCATGCTATGGAGATGATTAATTATTGTTGTAAATGCTTTAAGCCGACATGTTTAATGGGTTATTGCATTAGATATTATGTTGTTTGTAAAATGTTTTATTGTAATATCTTGTAGAGCTGACCTACTAAAATTGGTCTTAGGTTATGGTATAAATGTAAGATCTTATTTGTAAGATCGAATGTGGAATGCGAAAAAGAATTGTGAGAAGGTATATGCGAGATTAAGCAGAGCTATACACAAAGACATCATTTGAAGGTGAAGCTAGGTTTTTGTGGAAACATATCAGCATTACATTAGTACTGAATCTAGCATATGAAGATGCTATTTTGTGTAGTACATTCTTATTGAATTTAACCATCCAACTGTAGTCAGTGTGACTCCCTTTTCGTGATTGAGTAGTGAGCTCTAGGCTATTGGCCTTTTTGCATGTGCAGACCCCATTTATGTACACTTACTATCTGCAGTAGTATCATCTGATTGTGGGTAAGGTCTCCCACCATGGTTTTCCCCTTACAGGGTTTCCACGTACAAATATTGGTGTTATGTGTTGTGGATGACTTTGTGTTTATGTTTCATGCATTAATCTTTACCGGTGTAGCAATTAACTATTAACATTGTCTACCGGCATACTTAACTGGTTTACCGGTATTAAGCATTAAGTTGGGTAAGTTGGTTTTGGTTTGAATTTATTTGACAACTGATTCACCCCCCCCCCCCTCTTAGTTGTCTCTGAGACCTAACAACATGGACACTGGTCCTAAGACCAAAGGACAAAAATGTAATCGGTACAAAGTGGATTTTCAGAAACAAGCTAAATGAAAAAGGTGAGGTCATTCGAAATAAAGCAAGATTAGTTTGCAAAGGTTATGCCCAAGAAGAAGGAATTGATTATGGTGAGACTTTTGCACCTGTGGCAAGACTTGAAGGAGTAAGAACATTGTTGGCATATGCTGCTTACAAGAATTTCAAGGTATATCAAATGGATGTCAAATCTGCATTTCTGAATGGTATATTAGAAGAAGAAGTTTTTATTGAACAACCTAAAGGATTTGTTGAAGACAAGAATAAAGATCAGGTATGTAAATTGAACAAAGCTTTATATGGTCTAAAACAAGCACCTAGAGCATGGTATGAGAGATTACACTCTTATTTAATCAAGAATGGTTTTATAAGGACAAGTGAAAACAGTAACATGTACATGAAGAATGATGAAAATGGAATACTGATCTCAGCCATATTTGTTGATGATATGATCTTTTGTGGAAATGACTCTCTATGCAAGAACTTTGGAAATGAAATGAGCAAAGAATTTGAGATGTTATTAATAGGTGAGATAAAGTATTTTATAGGTTTATAAATACTGCAAATGAAAGATGAGATTTTCACTACTCAATCCAAGTACATAAAGGAAATCTTGAAGAAATTTGGAATGGAGGATTCAAAACCAGTAAGTACTCCTATGACTACCAACTGTAAATTATCAAAGATTGATGAATCTGCATTTGTTGATGAGAAACTTTACCGATCCATGATTGGAAAGATACAATATGTTGTTCACAATAGGCCAGATATAGCACTTGTAGTAGGTATAGTTGCAAGATTCTCTGCAGATCCCAAGGAAACACACATGACAACAATCAAGAGAATTTTCAGATACTTGAAAGGCACCGAGGATAATGGCTTAGTATATCAGAAGGGGAATGACTTTGATTTAAAATTTTATATTGATGCTGATTGGGCAGGCAACCTTGATGACAGGAAAAGCACAAGTGGAGGAGCTTTTTTTTTAGGAGAAAGACTAGTGAGTTGGCTTAGCAGGAAACAAGGATGTGTTTCACAGTCAATAGCAGAAGCTGAATATGTTACTGCAGCATTGAATTGTACCAACATAGCATGGATCAAACAACTGTTGGAAGGTATAAATGAGAAAGTTACTGAGCCAGTAACTATATTCTGTGACAATACTAGTGCCATAAACATTTCAAAGAATCTTGTTATGCACTCTAAGAAAAAGTACATCTCTATCAAATATCATTATCTTAGAGAAGAAGCTCAAGAGAAGAAAGTGGTGTTGGAATATGTTATCACAAAGGAACAAATAGCATATATCTTTACCAAGCCGCTGCCAAGGGACATTTTTGAGTATCTCAGAAGTAAGTTAGGGGTCCTACCCTATCTTCCATTCACTGACTAAGTTCGGTGAAAGCATCAATTCGACAACTCTATAGAATATCTTGTAGGAGTTGATGTTGATTTACACACTTTAGGATGTTTTCTAAAGGTGTGTAGGAAACAATAATAGGGAACAGGAATTGAAGACAAAATGCTCTGACCGAGACTAAGTTGACACATGACAGCAGGAAATCACTTCATACAGGAAGAAATTATGTTTTAGTTCTTTACTTTTTGGCATTGTTGTCAAAGGGGGAGAAGACTGAAGAAAAGGGGAGAAGACTAACGTATGGGGGAGAAGATTGATGATAGGGGGAGAGCATTTCAGCATTTTAGCAATCTGAATCCAAATCAATTAGGTCAAATCAATTGGTTTTCCATCAATGCCAAAGGAGGAGATTGTTGGCATTATAACAGACAAAGGGAGATTGTTGGCATTCCAATTACAATAAGAGATTGTTAGCATTTTAATAAGGATATTGAGAAGGTTGTTGATAATTATGGATATAAGTGATTAAGGATGTTTACTGTCTTAATATTATTATTTTATCATTGATGTCAAGAAATTGATTTTCTAATTCAGTATGATGTTGCCATATCTTAAGAAGTATGATTTGGTGAGTATAAAGATGTCGGTAAAAGACACAAAAAGAATGTGATGAATAAGGGGAGGAATAAGTTATTCAATGGGCAACTATTACCGAGTTAGACAATGATGAGACCATGATGTTTAGATTGTTTTGATATCCTACATATGGTGTTGATTGTAAGGTTAATACTATACTATGTTATCGAGCAAAGAACCTAGTCGGTAAACCCTAAGGTTATCGCTATTGGTTAATGAAGGCAAAATGTCTATTGTGTAAAGTTTAGTATTTACCGAGTAATAATAGAATGCATTAAATGAATAAAAAGCATTATTTAATGAAGGAAGCCGATGAGCTGGTTATGATTAAATGATTGGTATGCCGTGCATGAATTTTGTTAAAGAATCTATGGCAAAGGAAAATCGGCAGGAAGATCTACAGCTCAGATTGAACCGCAATACCCTAGCACAAGTTCCAAGAAATGTATGCAAGTTCCAAGGTGGGGTAAAACATTTTCAGATCGAAGGATAGATTGAACCTAGTCAAGTTTGAAGATTTGATGGCTATGATTGATCATGGGATATGTGATCAAGGAGATTAAGCGGTTGGCAAATTGTTTATAAATAAGGAAATTTTGATAAACAATGTATGTGGGCAAGTGTATGCATAGGGATGCTACATAGTGATTACCGAGCACAGAAGCTTGAAGACCTATTTGAATAACAGAGTAGAGAGCCCAAAGATGGACAAGATAAGTCCTATGACTAAATTGTATTGAGCAAATAGGAATCTGCTTTAGCATTTTAGATGTGAAGTTGTAGATAGATTTTTATTACTGTTATTTTGTAAAGTGGCAGAAAATCTCTTAACCAAGTGGACTTAACAGTCTTATTTGTAAAACCCTCTAGCAAGGTGACATTCTGATTGAGTGTTTGAAATCCTTTAACAAGGTCACTTCTAACAAGGTGAAGATCCTAACGGATCTGAGGGAAATCCCTTAACCGGGTCACATCTAGCAATGTGTTTGTAATCTTTAACAGGATTTGCTTTTAACCAAGCATACTCTAGAAGAGTATATTTCTTAGTGGGTCTAAAATCCAACAGTGGTTTTTCCCTATTTGGGTTTCCACGTTAAATCTGGTGTTATGAGTGTTATGATGTTTATATGCTTATGAGTTTGCATGTTTAGCAGTTTTGGTTATATTGCTGAAGTATATGTTACCAAGGTTGAATCTTTTGTTTTTATGGAAGATTAAGTTTATATGATTCACCCCCCCCTCTCATCTTATTAGCTTGGCATCTGTACTAAACATTCAGTATCAGAACTATCATCATAATGACATCATTACTAGTTACAATTGACATCAATGTCAACACAATAGTTCATCAATGCAATCTTCATTCAAATACCAATAGATCAATCTCAATCACATTAGTGGAATGGGAAGGTAAAGAATCAATGAAAATTTGAAGGTTTTGATTAGGAGCTACTTATTTGTTCCATTTATCATTCACACCAGCCACATATATGGTATTATCAATGAAGTCTTGAATCTTACTCCTTAAGGAATAAAACATTTTAGTGTCATGACTAGATTGACAATGGTATTAGAAAAAGGTTTTGGCATCATAAGAAGCTAGCAAAGGCTTGGTTGTATCAATTGGTTTAATAGGGGGAAGTTTCAACAAATTCCTTTGTAACAATTGTGACATAATACAATGCAAATTATTTAGAAAAAGAAGGCACACCTATTGTTGCGACTACTACTTGAGTGTTGTTGTTGTCATTGAATTTTATGAATCCCTTATTCAGTTTGAACTTCACAAAAGGTTTTTGAGCACTTCTAGTTTTATCACTCAGAGCCATTGAAGATGATTATTCCAATTGACTCATGGTAAGTTGATAATTGTGAAGTACTACGCACAACCGTGTAAAGGAAGTAAACTCAAAAAAGAGAAGTTTATCCTTAATATACTTTTGCAAATTATAAATGAAAAATTATTTGAATATCTTGATCAAGCACATGAAAAGAAATTTGAGAATACAAATGCTTATAGCTACCAATAAAATTAGTCACTTTTTCTTTAACACCTTGCTTACAATGCATAAAATCAGTCAAAGTGATTTTAGAACCAATATTATTGTCAAATTGTTGATTAAAAGCATTAGCCAATTGTTGAAATGAAGTAATAGAGCAAGGAGGCAAAAAACAATACCATTGCCAAACTTTATCCCTTAATGTTCTAGTAAACAATTTAGCCAACAATCTTTGGTCATGAGAAAAGTCACTACACAAAGTTTGAAATGTTTTTAGATGAGTAAAGGGACCACCTTTTCTATTATATATCTCCAATCGAAGAACTTCCACATGTTTACGAGGGACAACTTGGATAATTTCATTGGATAATGGGCTCACTATATCAAATGTAGGCACATTATACTTAGATTGATTTATAGAAGTGATTTGTTGTTGTAAAGAAGACATTGTTTGGGATAGACTATTGATTGTAGCTTTGGTAGAAGGATTGAAATCAGACATGTTGGATTGAGAAGGAGGGGTAACATTGTTGAATGAAGGAAATTGAAAATAAGGAGGGATATTGTTATAGGAAGGTGGGGGTTGAGAATAAGGAGGTGAAACACTATTATAGGTAGGTATGGGAGAAGATTGGGTAACAAATGGAAGACTCACTTGAGGAGGGATGAAGGAGTTATGATTATAGGAGTTTCCCCCTCGATTAACACTTGTAGGTATGACATTTTGAGTAGAAGTAGCCATGATGTTGGAGGTAAAAGTGGGAACACTAGCCATAAGGGTAGTTGAAGGAATGCAATGATTAACTTGATTAGGACATTGTGTATAAACAAGGATTTCAATAGAACTCTTCATAGGCATAATATTAGAATCAACAATATGAGGAATACCAAACAAGATATCGACACCAAGTTGATCACTTTGAACCATTCTTTTCAATCCTTCAATCAATGGGAGAGCTTCACTTTTTGAGTATTGTTGACTCATCCATTGTTGAAGATTTTCAAATTGATTGTCAATCTTCTCCAATTGGTCAACAAAAACCCTAGTTAGTGATTCATCTACATCATGAGAACTATCTAAAGAATGAAGATAAATGGAGACATTTGTAATTAAACCTTAGGAAGCCTTACATACTCATGGAACAAGTTATCCAAATTAGGCTCCATCTCCTTAGGAAGCCTTAATTCTACAACTTCTTCTCACAGGGATATTATAGGTTGGACTAATAGTAGTAAAACTCATGCACTAAGGGAGGGGAATTGAAAATTTGAAATTTGAAGTTTAAAATTTGTAAAGTAATCGAATAATACAAAATTTTAGAAAAAATGATTACTCAATTAAATAAACAAATTAATTGAAAAGATAAATTATGCAATCCTCTAAGAAATTGAAATTTAAAATTAGGGCTTTGTTAAAATAACCTCTTAATTTAAAATTAAAATTACCCACTAGGAGATAGAAATTTAAATTTAAATTTAAAATTAGGGGTAAAAAATAACCTCTTAATTTAAAAAATTTAAATTGAAAAGAAAATTTAAAATTAGGGCCTTGTAAAAAGAACCTCTTAATTTTGAAAATTAAATTTGAAATTGTTCACAAGAAATTTAAAATTAGGGTCTTGTAAAAAGAACCTCTGAAGTTTAAATTTTTAAATTGAAATGATGAATCCAAAATTGGGAAATGCACAAGGTTAATTTAAATTTTAAAAATAGAGCTTTTTAATTAACAACTTAATTTTTAAATTTATATTTTAATTTTGGTCCAAGATTGCAAATTTGAATTTGAAGCCACTCTAAAATGATAAATTCAAAATTTAAACAACCCACAAGCTCATTTTTTAAAAATCTTTGAAAATTAGGATTTTTGCAATTAACCACTTTATTTTAAAATTTAAATTTGGAATTTAACTTGCAAGTGAAAATTTGAATTTTTAAAATTGAATAATACTCGTATCTGAAACAATTAATCCAAATTATGTAATTCACAAGCTTAATTTTGAAAATAAAAAATTAGGGTTTTAATGAAATTAACCTCTAAATTTTAAAAATTTGTAACAAAACCAAACTTGTAAATGAAAATTTGAATTTTAAAATGTAAACACACTCATATCTGATAACAAAAAATCAGAAGTAAGCATAGGACATGTCGAGTTCGCCAAAATGTAGGAAAATTTTGATTTGGCAATTTGTAACATAGAAAGGAGAAATCAACAAATCAATTTTGCTTGAAAAACCTTTTATATTGAAAAGAGGGAAGGGAATCCACTAGATTTAGTCACAAATTAGATTAAGGATTGAATACTGAATGGAGTGATTAATTGTTATGGGGTTTTCCTCTCTTTTGTAAGTTGAAATGTTGATTTAAGGTAAAGTGTTGAAAAATGAAGGTAAAATTGAGAAAACAGTGAGTTACAAATGCGGGATAGAGCAGGGCACCTAGAATTAGGCACTATAAGTTGAGTCGAATCTAACCCTTGAAATATCTCTTAAAAAGTCTAGACCAAGACATGACACCACGGTCTTCTGAACTTTATGTGAATCGAAAAGGGTTGATTTGTCTATGTGAATGAAGCTTATTCTAAGAAGTACAACCCTGTACATGTTTCCTCCACATAGAAAGAAAGGGAAATGGGTTGGGAATAGGGATTGCCTTAGGTCAAATCTCTATTTTGGAATTAACCATGAAATTAAAATAGAAGTAATTGAAGTGACTTTAAGGAAAGGTTCTCCTTTTGAGGGAGATGTTTAATTATGATTGAATAATGATACCTCCTTGTGAAGTTTTGCTTTCCTCCACATGGAATTAAGGTTACATGAAATATGATGTAGATCTCCACTTCAATGCTTGATCCTTGACTTTATTTCTACTCCAAGGCTTGAAGAAAGACTCAAAATACTCAATTGCTCTTGAATTCTTGATTTCTTGATCTCATGTGTGTGCTCAATACTTCTTTATTTTTCATGATAATCAAATGAGAGGGGAAATCCTCTTTATATACTTGCCCGTAGCGAAAATTGGCTAATTTTTCGATATGAGCTGACACGGAGATGGAATTCCCAATCAATTTTGAAGTGTGAAAATGGGTTAAAAGGGGCCCAAAAATGAGGGGGACCATGGTGTGGCGCCATGGTCCTATTGAGGACTAGGGCACCACACCCTAGTCCTACCCTATTTTGGGGAAAGGGTCAAGTACCAAATGAATGCCAAGTGATGCAATATGAAAGGGGCAAGAGCATAATCAGGTCCCAAGCAGGCCAAAGGGCACAAACACTAAGGTAAGGACCTAATGTGGTCAAAAGTGCAAAGGGGTGCAATTTTAGGACACTACAGGAAAATTTTGGAGATGTGTTTAGAGGTTTGCCTTAGCTAGACTCCCATTTCAGATTTTTCACCTTCGTAGACAACCCAGACAGTGGAAACGATTGGGAGATAAAGTGATAAAGATAGAAGTAAAATAGATAAGAGATTGGTAAACTAGATAGAAGCAATAGACATTGAAACAAAGAAGGAAAGAGATAAAATCCCCTCCAACACTCAAAGAAACTTCACTAGGACAAGCGGAGTTGAATTCCAAGATCTCTCCAAAAAGTGTGATATTTGTGATTTTAATTTTGATGCAAAATAATTCATAAAAGGTCAAATCTTTGGAAATTGGAGTTTTTCAATAAATTTACTATCTAGGGCTCAAATCAAGGTATTTTTATTAGAAATCTACATTTTTAGAAAGCTCTCAAAAATTTAGTAGGGGTTTGTTCTTTTAATTTTATTTTTGGGGATAAAAATCATTGCAAAAAATTAAAATCTTGTTAACTAGGTCAAAAAGGAAAAAATAAAATGAAATAAAATAAATTAAAAAATAAAAATAAAATAAAAATTTTGATCTTAATTTATGTTCTAATCATTTTCCTTGCAGGTTGGGGTAGTCATTGAAACTACTAATCATTTGCTTGTAGGGGTAATTTAGATGCATGTTTGCCTTTTATTTTCTAGTTTAATTAGGTTCACATGATTTTCATTAGAGGGTAAATTAACTTTTTTTGGAGTGTCTTCTGCTTTTGGCATGCTTTGTGTTTATATTAGAACCCTAAGGTGATAACAAAAGTGTCCTCTCTCCTCTCCTTCCATTGGATGTTGGGTGCAAGAGAAATTGTTATTTTCTTTTTAGAGGGTCTCCCTCTCGAGAAGCCCTTAAGATTAGGTTAGAGGGAATGACCCAAGCGGTACCTTGTTTTGGTCCGCTATATAAATAATTGTGGTTACAGATGAAAGTCTCTTATCACCTAGTGTTGATGTGTTATACTGATGAATATCTCCCTTAGTATGTGCATGATCTTTAATCCACATAATGATGCATAAAACTCAAAAGGGATAGGAGACCTCTTAATTGAGCAGACCGTTGCATGCATGACCACCAGTATACCCCAAAATATTACTAGACACCTTAGATTAGTGGTCACCCTTTTTTTATCCAAAGGTCATGATAGATTTAGTGTAAGGGGATAGTTGGTTTTCCCCCCAAGATACTCACCATAAGGCTCTCATGGAATTAGACAAAAATTCTCGGCTTAGCATAAGCTACTTATGGATTTCCAGGGAGAGGGTGATTGGGTCATCCTTCTAGTCCTAGAGGCCCCTATCCGTTCTTTCACACAAAGACAAAATAGTGTATACACCCCTTGAGGTCTCCCTACATTTGAGTCGACAAAGATTCCAAGTTTTGGGATGAGGTTACTACCATGAAACCTTGACCTTAGGCTGAGGAGTGTTTGAAGTGTTTTTTATTGTGTTTAGACTCGTGGAAATTGAGTTGTTTTGACCTATTGAACATACACATTGCACTCAAAATTTTGACAACAATAGCTTCAAATATTGTGTCTTGTTGTTTGATGTGTTTTCTTGCCACAAAATAATAAACATTGAGATTTGGTCACTTTTAACAATTTTAAAATTTGACACATCTTGGCACGCATTTACAACTTTATATCACATATTTGAGAAAAACTGAGAATTACATTACAACTATGAAAACACATATTTGGACTTTGAAGCTATGTATAAGTAAAAGTTTGATGCATCTGTGAACTCATACTGCATCTATATTCTGGAGATCACAAGGAGATTCTAAGGTTGCTTCCATAGGATTTAATTTAGTCAACCATCATTTGGTCTAGGCTTTTCATTTATTTTCAAACATTTTTAGACATCATTTGCAATCCCCTCTCACACTTTTCAACTAGAGTAAAAAGGTTGTTTCAGTAGTCCCTATCTTATCTTGCAAACACATTACATTGCATGTCTAGGTGGTTCTCTCATCATATTTATTATCTTGGGTACCATTTGGACATATTTAGTTAAGGTTAACTTACCTCATTATCATTATTTGTATATCATCTCCTAGGAAGCCACACCTTTCTTAGATCGTCATAATTTTCTTGTATTTGGGACATTGCAAGACAACCCTAGATTTATTTTCCATTCCACAATCATCTTGGTCTTCCATATTCTTCACATTTATCCCATCCTCAATTTTATCCAAGGTCTTTCATGGTTGGAACCCATTCACAAAGGATTAGAAAATAAGCTGAAGAAGCTCAAAGATATCTCAATATGAGTATGTATGAGTTAGATGGAAATGAATTTTACAACCCACAATCTTTTAAGAATTGTAGTAATACACAATATGTTGATAATGAGTCCATTACTACAATAGACATTCAAGACACTATATTTGATGCACGATTTAATAGAGTGGTTGAATAAATCATGAGAAGAGACCACCAATATTTTTTACAAATGTTCATGCAAAGTGGTGCAAGACTACCCCATGACTTTCATGTGTCACAAACTATGGAAGAGGATCCAAATCAACCTAATTCCAGTGGTCATGATGGTGAACATAAATGTGAGCGTACTGTTCTTGAGTAATCATCATCCTTGTTTCAAAAACCCAAAGTGTCTGATACTCATTCTTATACCAATGATTCTAGAAACACACATGAGAAACCCCATGCTCATCCTCTCCAAGGGCGAAGAAATACCAATGCATATGCTCAACAACAAGAGAATATCCAAGTTTATGGAAATCCCTATGCAAGAGAACCACATGTTAGATTTGGGGGAAATGCTCAAGATCAAGCTTATAATACAAATTATGCCCATGGTCATGATACATACAACCATCCTAGGCCTAGTGCTCCTCATTATAATATCATACCAAGTGGCCCATACAATAGCAATAACTTTTTTCCTCGTCCATATGAGCATATCTTTGAATAATATCACCCTTAAATGCATTAAATTCCTCCTCCTCCTGGTGGCTCAAGCATGGGAACAACTCAAAAGGAAAAGACACCACCTAGTGATTCACAACAATATATTGAGGATTTGCAACAATAGATAGGAAGTATGCAAACACCAACAAAGAACTACATGATCAATGACATATGTCCTTCTCCATATGATAAAAGAATACCAATGCTTCCTTTTCCTCCTTATTTTGTGGCACCAAAGTTTGACAAGTATAGAGGAAAAGGAGATCCCAAGGCACACAATAGAGATTTTTTCACAACTTGCATAGAAGTAGCAAGAGAGGAATCCTACTTGATAAGATTATTTCCACAAAGCTTAGGTGGAAAAGCCATGGAATGGCTTTCACAACTTCTACCTAGGATAAAGTCATGGGGTGAATTGGTAGAGGCCTTTATACAACATTTCTCATACAACATTGAAACAAATATATCAATGACTACCTTATGCAACACAAAGTAGAAAAATGGGGAATCTCTTGCATCATTCTTACAGTGGTGGAGAAGTTTGGGTAGTCGTTGCTCTTTTCAAATTCCACAAAAACAAATGGTTGAGATGTTTACCCAAAATGTGAACAAATGAATTGGATATGAACTTCAAAAAACATGTTTTTCTACCTTCAAAGAGGTCATTGAAAATGGTTTATCAATTGAGAAGGTCTTCATGGAGCATGGCACCATCAAACTATTTAAAGACAACAAAGATGATTCTAATGAGAAAGACAAACCCCAATTATGGAATAAGAACAAGAAAACCAATAATGATAGGGTAGTGGATGCTAATGTGGTAAAACCAAAGTTAACTTTTTCTCGGTGCTAGTTCATCCAACAATCAAGTTAACACTCAAAGGACATCAAGGAAGTACACTCCTTTGGGAGAACCAATTGAAACCACATTGAAGAAGTTGGTAACTAATAAGATCATTACATTGCTAGATAATCAACCATTTGAACCAAGGGTAAAGAGTACATGGTGGAATGATGATGAATTTTGCAATTACCATAAGAGAAGGGACATAAGACTAGTAATTGCCACAAATTGAAGAATCTCATCTAGGATCTTATCGATAATGGTGTTGTAGACACCCAAAAAATGCACCATGCTTGTGCACATTAACTTACTAACATTTTTGCCCTAATCGATTAATTGATCAAGTTTCATTCTTCTAATTGAAATTTTCTATTTTCCTGATCATTTAAATCATTCATTTCCTAACATTAATTGAATAATATTTATTATTTGATTAGTTCAATCCTACTTTAATTAAATAATATTTATTATTTAATTAAATTCAATTTCATTTTTCTCATAATTGAATAATTACTTTAAATTATTTAATTAGCTAATTATTTCATCATAATTAAATAAATTTTTATTTAATTAATAAAATCTTAATTATCTTCTTCCAAAAATCAAGAATGGAAACAAATCTTTATTTGTTTTTAATTTAATTTCTAATTATCTTCATCCAAATTCAAAAATGACAATAAATCAAGAAAATGATTTAAAACTTAAAATGAATCATTATCCAATTTAAATAAATTATTTTCTTATATTCTCCCAATTTTTGAAAATGGAAAGCATGTCATCATCTAATTTATATGATTTTTAAAAATCATTATCATATCTTCCTAAAAATTGAAAATGGAAGTAACCAGTCAGCTTCTGATTTTTTTGGTTTTTATTCTTGGAAAATATCTCTTTAATATCAATTTAAAATTCAAAAAAGGAGATATGCCAGCCAAAAGCCACTTTATGCCATCTTTTTGAATCCATCATGATTCTCCAATATTGTCTTCAATCTTCTATAAATTTATCAATCTTTTCTCTAATCGGGACCATATTTTTCGAGTATCCTTATGTTGTTGTTTTCACTTTGCAATCTTGCTTCCATCACACTTGCAACCTTGTATGTGATACCCACACAAGTCCCATTTGAAGGAGAAAGAAAGCCAATAGAGAATTATGGAGGAGATATCCACGTTTTTTATTATTTTGGTATGGTTTTGTCATTGATGTCAACACCTACTAACACTTATCAACTCTGGCACTTTGAAGAATCAACAACATTCACCGACAAATAAATGACTTATGTATAGTCACTGGTATCTGGTACACCGACAGGATATAATGATCACCAACACTTGGAAAGGCATGGAAAACACTTGGTTATGTCAAAGACATCATTTGGACACTTTGTCTTGGAGATTTGTTTATTGGCATATTCGTATTTGCATATTTGTTGTTACCGACAAATAGGTCTAGGTTATACACCGACATGATTATCTTTTTAGATCAACATGGCACACTATGGAGATGATTTATTATTGTTGTAAATACATCAAGCCGACATGTTGTATCGGTTATTACATTGGATATTGTTTTAATTGTAAATTGATTTTATTGTAATATCCTATAGAGCCGACCTACTAAAATTGGTCCTAGGATATGATATAAATGTAAGATCTTATTTGTAAGATCGGATGTGGAATGCGAAGAAGAATTGTGTGAAGGTATATGCAAGAATAAGCAGAGCTATACATGCAGACATCATTTGAAGGTGAAGAAAGGTTTTTGTGAAAGCATATCAGAACTACACCGGTATCGTATCCAACATATGAAGATGCTATTTTGAGCAGTACATCCTTATTGGATTTAACCATCCAATTGTAGTCAGTGTCACTCCAATTTTGTGTTTGAGTAGTGAGCTCTAGGCACTTGGTCTTTCTGCATGTGCAGACCCCATTCGTATACACTTACTATCTATAGTAGTATTATCTGATTGTGGGTAAGGTTTCCCACCACAGTTTTTCCCCTTACAGGGTTTCCATGTACAAATACTGGTGTTATGTGTTGTGGATGAATTTGTCTTTTTGTTTCATGCATTAATCTTTACCGGTATTGCAATTAACTGATAAAACTGTCAACCGGTATAAAAGACTGGTTTACTGATATTCAGCATTAAGTTGGTTAAGTTATTTTTGGTTTGAATTTATTTGACAACTGATTCACCCCCGCCCCCTCTCAGTTGCCTCCGAGACCTAACAATTGGTATCAGAGCTTAGTCCTCTTTTGCGGAAGTTTAACAGCTTGAGGAGATCCAATGTCTACTAACTATTTCAGGAAGGACAATCCTAAACTTGATGGAACCAACTATGGCATATGGAAGATCAGAATGGAGACACATCTAAATTTCATTGGTAAGGACATTTGGGATGTTACAAAGAATGACTATACTGCTCCTTCTCAAAGTCAGCCTAATCCACCTAACTTGGCTAAAGATGAAGAAAATGATTGCAAAGCAAGAGAAGCACTTTTGAGCGCATTAACAAATCAACAAATCATGGGATTTTCAGATAGATCCACTGCTAAAGCTATTTGGGATCATTTGGAAACACTGAATGAAGGAGATTCCATAGTCAAAATTGCAAAACTTGAAAGCTTCTGGGTCAGGTATGAAAATCTGAAAATGGAAGAAGATGAAAGGATTTCTACTTTTATAGAAAGAGTTAATGAAATTGTTGTCAGTATTAAATGTTGTGGAGGAACCTTAAGTGAAGATGAAATTGTTTCAAAATTTTTAAGAGGATTTCCACCGGCATATTAAATGAAGGTTACTGCTATAAATGAGTTAAGAACAATGCCTAATACATCAGTAACTAGGGATACATTGATTGGAAAACTCTCAGCTTTTGAAATTGAGGAATTTGTTCCTGTTGCTACTATAAAGATAGATTTAGCTTTTAAGGCATCAAAATCGTTTGCACCATCATTTGATAAATCTGATTGGAAAGCCTTTTATGCAAGAGAACTTGAGGAAAGCAAGAGAGAAAATGAAGAGCAGGCCCTGGAAGCTAAAGTTGAAGTAATGGATGAATGGATCATTGATTCAGGATGCTCACATCATATGACTAGAGATAAAAGTAAATTCTTGAACTTTCAAGAATATAATGGAGGCTTAGTGAGATTTGGAGATGATAAAACTTGTCTAATCAAAGGTAAAGGTACAATATCTCTTGATGGTAAGCATAATACTTACAATGTTTACTATGTTGAAGGTTTAAAGAATAATCTTTTAAGTGTTGGTCAATTAGTTGAACAAGGATTTCAGTTACAATTCAAAAATGGAAAATGCAAAATCATGAACAGAACTGGTTTGGAAATTGCAATTGGTAATCAAACTAGAGGTAATATCTTTCATTTGAATAATAGTGAAAAGACATGCTTGATTGCACATATTGATGAAAGTTGGCTATGGCATAAGAGACTCTGTCATGTAAACTTTGATTGCATGGTAAAAATCAGTACTACTAAGGCAGTTAGAGATTTACCTAAAATTGTCAAACCTCACAATACAGTATGTAAGGAATGTCAATTTGGAAAACAAGTTAGAGATACTTTTAAAAGTATTCCAAAAAAATCAAATTATTCTCTTGACTTAATCCATACTGATTTATGTGGTCCAGCTAGAACTAAAAGTTTGCAAGGTGATAGATATTTCATGCTAATCATTGATGACTACTCTAGAATATGTTGGGTTACTTTTCTCAGAGAAAAATCAGAAGCACCTGGAAAGTTCAAACTGTTCAAAGCAATGGTAGAAAATGAAACCGGTAAAAAAATCAAATGTCTGAGATCATATCAAGGAGGAGAATTTACATCTAAGGAATTTAATACATTCTGTGAAGTGAATGGAATCAGAAGACAACTATTAGCACCCCGGACACCACAGCAGAATGGAGTTGTTGAAAGGAAAAATAGAACTATCTTGGATGCAACAAGAAGTATGTTATTAGTAGCAAATCTATCACATGTGTATTGGAGAGAGGTAGTAAGTACAACGGTCTATACATT
Source organism: Cryptomeria japonica (assembly GCF_030272615.1). Lineage (NCBI taxonomy): Eukaryota > Viridiplantae > Streptophyta > Pinopsida > Cupressales > Cupressaceae > Cryptomeria > Cryptomeria japonica. Next base: position 630,269,968 of record NC_081406.1, on the reverse strand, counting down.
CAACAAATTTCACATCAAATGTGAAACCGATAAGACCCCTCATGAACTATGGATTGGTATTACTCCCACTCTTAAATATTTCAGAATACTTGGAAGTAAATGCTATATTAGAAGAGATGAGTATATTGGGAAATTTGATCCTAGAAGTAATGAAGGAATATTTCTTGGTTATTCATCTAAGAGTAAGGCATATAGACGTTTTAACAAAAGATTACAAGAAATTGTTGAGAGTAAAAATGTGAATATTGATGAACAATTAAGAGGTACTTCAAGGTATATAGATTCAGAACTAGCAATAGAAATTATGACAAATGAACCTACACTGAACCCACCAGTACAGAATGAAGATCCAGTTACACCGCTATTATCTGAAAACTCCACTATAACTGAGGAACAACAGCAAACAAAGACACCTCAGTATGTAAGACTGAATCATTCTAAAGATCAGATAATTGGAAACAAATATAAAGGAGCTATGACAAGAGGAAGATTGGCAAATGAAGAGGTATGTCTTATTTCTCAAATTGAACCATCATCAATGAATGAGGCATGTGAAGATAAACACTGGATTGAAGCTATGGAAGAAGAATTAGAGCAAATTGAGAAGAATAACACTTGGACATTAGTTCCCTGGCCTAAAGATAAAAATGTAAATGGAACCAAATGGGTATTCAGAAACAAACTTAATGAAGATGGTAAGGTTATCAGAAATAAAACAAAACTGGTGTGTAAGGGGTATTCTCAGAAAGAGGGAATTGATTATAATGAGACCATTGCACTGGTAGCTAGAATTGAGACAGTTAGATTATTTTTGGCTTTTGCAACAAATAAGAACTACAAAGTATATCAAATGGATATTAAATGTGCATTTGTAAATGGAGACCTTGAAGAAGAAGTTTATGTTGAACAACCTAATGGATTTTCTTTGACAGATAACAAAGATATGGTTTGTAGGTTAAGGAAAGCTTTGTATGGGTTGAAGCAAGCTCCATGAGCTTGGTATGCAAGATTGGATAAGTATCTTTTAAAGATTGGTTTTTCTAAAGGTAATGCTGACAGCAACTTATATTATAAAGTGACTAATGATGACATCTTGGCTATAGAAGTTTTTGTTGATGATATAATCTTTGGAGGAGAAGATGGATTATGAAAAGAACTTTCTATTGAAATGCAGCAAGAATTTGAAATGTCTATGATTGGAGAAATAAAATTCTTTTTAGGATTGCAGATTTCATAGACTGATAAAGGTATATTCTTGAGTCAATCCAAGTACTTGAAGGAGTTATCAAAGAAATTTGGGATGGAGAACTCTAAACCGGTAAGCACACCTATGACTACAAATGACAAATTATCACAAAGGGATGAATCTACACCTGTTAATCCGACTAGATACAAATCTATGATAGGAGGTTTACTGTATTTGACACAAACAAGACCTGATATCATGAATGCAATATGTATTTATTCAAGATTTCAGAGTAATCCTAGAGAAAATCATGAATCAACAGTAAAAAGGATTTTCCGATACTTGCAAGACACAACAAATCTTGGATTATGGTATCCTAGAGATGAAAAATTTGAATTATATGCATACACCAATGCAAATTGGGCAGGAGATGTGGATGATAGAAAAAGCACCACCGGTGGAACATTTTTTCTTGGAAATAGACTAGTTTCTTGGTTGAGTAAGAAACAAAGTTGTACATCCTTATCAATAGTAGAATCAGAATATGTTGCAACAACAACTAACTGTACACATGTACTATGGCTTAAACAAATGCTGAAAGACATAAAGGTAAAATGCAAGGAACCTATAACTATATATTGTGATAACACTGCAGCAATTGATATATCTAAGAATCCGGTACTACATTCTAAAACCAAACATGTTTCTATCAAATTGAATTTTCTAAGGGAGAATGTTGAAGCAAAAGAAATAAAACTAGTTTATGTGAATACTAAAGAGCAGATTGCAGATATTTTCACTAAACCTCTGCCTAAGGAGACTTTTGAATATCTTAGAAATCAGCTTGGGGTCATACCCCCACCGGTAGATACTTAGGAAGTTGATGTTTGTCATCAACCGATAGAATTACTAGAGAAATCTTTTATTCCGGCTTTGATGAGGAAGCTACTTCTTAGGGGGAGTAGCTGGTATACTGAATTGGTTGGTATTTTGAATCTGAAAAATGTTTTTACTTTGGCAATTGATGTCAAAGGGGGAGAGATTGGTATGGAAAAACACAAGGAAACACATGTCACTCTCAAGGGGAGAGATTGTTACTTTGGGAGAGATTATTTATTTCTCAATTTTTTATTTTTGGCTATGATCTCTTTTGGGAGATTGTTGGCTTTTGTTGGCTTTTGGTATTTGGCATTTCTGTTTTGGCACTTTGATGGTTTTTCCATCTTGTTTTGCCATCAATGCCAAAGGGGGAGATTGTTGGTATTTTGGTATGGTTTTGTCATTGATGTCAACACCTACTAACACTTATCAGCTCTGACACTTTGGAAAGTCAACAACATTCACCAGCAAATAAATGACTTATGTATAGTCATTGGTATCTGGTACACCAACATGATATAATGATCACCGACACTTGGAATGGCATGGAAAACACTTGGTTATGTCGAAGACATTATTTGGACACTTTTTTTTGGAGATTTATTTATTGGCATATTCGTATTTGCATATTTGTTGTTACTGGCAAATAGGTCCAGGTTATACACTGGCATGATTATCTTTTCAGATCAGCATGACATGCTATGGAGATGATTTATTATTGTTGTAAATACATCAAGCTGACATGTTGTATCGGTTATTACATCGGATATTGTTTTAATTATAAATTGATTTTATTGTAATATCCTGTAGAGCCGACCTACTAAAATTGGTCCTAGAATATGATATAAATGTAAGATCGAATGTGGAATGCGAAGAAGAATTATGTGAAGGTATATGCGAGAATAAGTAGAGCTATACATGCAGATATTATTTGAAGCTGAAACAAGGTTTTTGTGAAAGCATATCAGAACTACACCGGTACTAAATCCAGCAATGAAGATGCTATTTTGAGCAGTACATCCTTATTAGATTTAAGCATCCAATTGTAGTCAGTGTGACTCCTATTTTGCATTTGAGCAGTGAGCTCTAGGTGCTTGGCCTTTTTGCATGTGCAGACCCCATTTGTATACACTTACTATCTGTAGTAGTATTATCTGATTGTGGGTAAGGTTTCCCACCATGGTTTTTCCCCTTACAGGGTTTCCACGTACAAATATTGGTGTTATGTGTTGTGGATGACTTTGTCTTTTTGTTTCATGCATTAATCTTTACCGGTATTGCAATTAACTGATAAAACTGTCAACCGGTATTCTGCATTAAGTTGGTTAAGTTGTTTTTGGTTTGAATTTATTTGACAATTGATTCACCCCCCCCTCTCAGTTGCCTCCGGGACCTAGCAATGTTTGTAATGGTTTGAATTTGGTTTGAATATCTTGTCTTCATAGCTCTATTGAGTGTATTAGGAATTTTTTCATTGCAATTTAGCTTTGTGGTTAGCTAATGTTTATTGCTTTGATGTTGTTCTAGAATTCCTAGCTACATTTCTTGGTGAACCCTGCGTGAAATATGCTCATTTCTGATCACATTTTGCAGATTTAAACATGGTCTTATGTGTTTTTATTTGATTCATATTTTGAATGTAATAACTTGGTTTATTTGCTTGTCTATATCCCATATTTTGACAGGTTATAATGTTGTTTTGTGTCTTTTCTATGATCAATTTATGGCCCACATATTTGCTGATATAATCCATCTTCATTCTGATTTATAATCAGTGTTTTTATTGATCAAATGGCATTAGAACAACGTTTTTGATAACATTTTTGCAGTTTCTTTTGTGCAGATTTCAAAGGCACTCAAAACAGCAATATAGCATTCCAATGTGCTTAGTTTTTTGACGGATTTAAAACTACATTAAAATAAGCAAAATAGCATTCCCATGTGCTTTCTTTTTGGGCTGATTTAAAAACATTTAAATGCAACAACGTGTAGTTAATAGTTAGTATTTGGGGTTATTAGCTTTGTTAGTAGTTTGGTAGTTAGTTTTTTTCTTTTTTTTTTTAGTTTGTCTAGCATTTTTTTGATTTTTTTTTTTCTTCAGTTCTAGTTAGTATTTATTTCATTAGTATTAGTGTTAGTGTTAGTTTGAGTTTAGATTAGTTAGATTTTAGTTTGGTTTTTCTTTTTTTCTTTTTAAAAATGATAGCTTAGTTTGGTTTTAAATTAGAATTGTTATTATTAGATTTTGATGATTGGTTATTTAGATTAGATTTTATTTTTTTTGTTAATTTAGATTATTTTTAGATTAGATTTTATTTTTTGTTAATTTAGATTACTTTTAGATTATATTTTTTTTTGCTAATTTAGATTACTTTTAGGTTAGATTTTTTTATTTTTTTTGTTAATTTAGATTAGTTTTAGTTTTTTAATTTCTTAATTTTAGATTAGTTTTAGTTTATTTTGGTAATTTAATTTGTATTGTTTTATTAGAGTTTGGTATTTAGTTAGATTAGTTGGTTAGTTTGTTAGTTCGCATGTTAGTATTTTCTTTTGGTTGACTTTTTATATTATTTTGGCAACTAATTTTGGGCTTTATTTTGTGTAGATTATCATTTTCGTGCATCGAAGACAAAAATTGAAACTACTAATGTATTTGGTGCAGGACGCGGCCAAAGAATTTCATCAAAAATAAGTGTTTGTGATTTTTAGAATAGTTGCACACTTCATTTTCTAAGGGTTAATGAATACCATGTATGTTATGTTTTCTTTCATTTTGCTTGTGTGTTTTTACCCTTAGAAGTGGGTTTGCCTCCCGATTTGCCTGCTACTTAGCACAAGCATTGGTGAGAGGGAACAAACCAAAGTGGTGATGAGCTAAGGCCAATCTCTTCCAAACCACTCTAAATAATTGTGTTTGCAACAAAAGTTGTAAGCAACGGGTGTTGGAATGGCTTAGTGACAATTAAATTTGCCGGATCTATGCCCACCTGAATGGATGTCCTGACTAAAACCTCTTGTATTTAGAGACCAAAATCCCCCTATTTGTTGACTCAGGCATTATGATACATGCAAGCCAAAGAAACATCTCATGTACCCCTCAATTAGAGAATAAATTCTTGGGAAGTGATGCCCCTTGAATTCGAAGCTTGGTATGCCTATAGAAGTGAGTGTCGTGGAGGGGAGCCATTGCTACCAAGCTTCTAACTATCTAGTTGAATGTGGTATTTTATGGTAAGAGGAGTCAAAAGATATTGTCCTTGCCAGCCTTAGGGAATGATGTGAAGGTGAATGATTGTTTTGTGTCAACGTCCAACAAACAATTTGTCACAAAAAGTCATTTTCAAGCAAGTCCAAACTTTTTCCAAACCAAATTCAAAACAAGGTTCAAACAAAGGTCCAAAATATTGTCCAAGTATTCATCCAACATTTAAACATGGCCTGTCAAAACATTGTAAATCCTTGTCTCAAAATACATGTCACTTAGGGTTAGACTTTGCATAGTCCAAACTTAGGTCTTAGGACATAATCATTATTCTTCATTGTAGTCCATTTAATTTGTAGTGTCCTCATATTGCATAATCATTGTCAATACCTAAATTAGGTCTTCACTTAGGTCATACTAAACAAAATCATACATTTGCATTTATATCCCTAAGCTTACATCATTAGGTCATATCATAAACCCTAGATCATATCATTGCATCATAATCATAACTGTGGTCCATTTCATATCCTTAGGATATTTCATATTTCTAGGTCTTAGCACATCTTGAGGTCATTTTCATATCATATCTTGGGTTTATACCCTAGGTCCTTGTCATTAATCATTGCCTTCTTGCATATAGTCTTCAAAATTAGGTTTGCCAAACTTCAAAAATCAAAACTTTAGATTAAACCCTAAGTCATTGTTAGGAAGTCTTGACCTTGTCCAACATTTGTCCTCTTGTCAATATCCTTTTGTCAAACCTAGCTTAGTATCCAAGTGTATAGGTGACACATTGTCAATTTGTCCTATTGTCATTTGGTCCTATGTCCTTTTAAGGTCTAGACTTCATTTCAATTTCACAAGGGTCATGTCTTTAGGGATGAATTTCAAAAGTTTGTCAAAAACAACAAAAACGGGTTGCATTACCATTACTTAAGATTTCATATCATTTCTAAAAGAATCCTAAAATAACAAAAACATAGGTTGCACTTTTACCCTAAGTTCCATTATCATTTGCTAAGGTTGCATTTAGTTACATCTAATTGTCATTCCCAAAATTCAAAAAGACCAAAAAACATTTTGTTGCATTGTCAATCATCTAGGTTGCCTTAGTTACATACATCACATAATGACATGCTGGTTGAAACAAGGTCTAAGTCAAAGAAGCCACACAAATCAATGTATCAAGCCATGTCCTTTCCAATGGATAAAAAACAAAACACACAAATGCAACAATATCAGACTCAGTAAAAATGGGAGGAGAGGAGCGACAAGCAAGAAGTTCAAATTTCAAACATGGGGATGGAGGAACTCATGGGGATGGCGGTCTTTCTGCAGCTGGAGATGGTAATCATGCAGGTCCCCAGGCTTCTCAGGGTACTAAGGGGGACAAGGCGACAATCAAATCGGTGGAAGATAAAGATTCCAAAACTGGGGACCCACATAATAGAGATAAAGAAAAGAAATGGTTGGCTCTTTTTGGAGTCAAGCCTTTGGTGCAATCTGGCCTTCTGAAAGTTAAAAATCTTTCTGATCCAACGACAGGGGATTTTGCTTTATCTGTACCGGATAAGCTAGTTGATTTCACTGTGTCTGGCTTAGCTATGACCTTGGTTGGATGGTTTGCTGGTTTTAGACCTAACATCGATGTTGTAAGGAACTTTAAAAGGAGAAAATGGGTTCTCAAAGGTCAAGTGGATGTAGCGGCTCTGCCTAGGGGTTTTTTCTCATTTTCTTTTAATAATGAAGAAGATATGAATAAAGCGCTCTACGAAGGGCCATGGATATTTGGCAAGTCAACCTTGGCTTTACAGAAATGGGCTCCTAACCTTCCTTTGGATGATTCATTTTTTGTGTCGGTGCCTATGTGGATGCGTCTTCCTGGCCTTCCATTGGAGTTTTGGAATGAGGAGGTCTTTAAAGGGATTTTGAGATCATTTGGTGAACTTCTATCGATCGTGTTAGGCCCCAGAGACAACTGAGAGGGGGGGGGGGTGAATCAATTGTCAAATAAATTCAAACCAAAACAACTTAACCAACTTAATGCTTAATACCAATAAATCAGTCCAATATGTCGGTAGACAGTTTTAACAGTTAATTGGAATACCAGTAAGGATTAATGCATGAAACATAAAGACAAAGTCATCCACATTGCATAACACCAATATTTATACATGGAAACCCTGTAAGGGGAAAAACCACAGTGGGAAACCTTACCCACAATCAGATGATACTACTGCAGATAGTAAGTGTATACAAATGGGGTCTGCACATGCAGAATGGCCAAGTGCCTAGAGCTCACTGCTCAATCACAAAATGGGAGTCACATTGACTACAGTTGGATGGTTAAATCCAATAAGAATGTACTACTCAAAATAGTATCTTCATATGCTAGATTTAGTACCGATGTAGTTCTGATTGTCTTCTCAAAAACCCTCTTTCAATCTTCAAATGATGTCTATGTGTATAGCTCTTCTTATTCTCACATATACCTTCACACAATCCTTTTTCGCATTCCACATTTGATGTTACAAATAAGATCTTACATTTATACCATAACCTAAGACCAATTTTAGTAGGTCGGCTCTACAAGATATTACAATAAAATTAATTTACATATCAATTAATACCTGATGCAATAACCAGTTCAATATGTTGGCTTAATGCATTTACAACAACAATAAGTCATCTCCATAGCATGCCTTGCTGATCTGGAAAGATAAACCTATCGGTGTAACCTGGACCTATTTGTCAGTAATAACAAATATGTAAATGCTAATGTACCAATAAAAAAAACTCCAAGACAAAGTGTCCACATGATGTCTTCGGCATAACCAAGTGTTTTCCATATCATTCCAGGTGTGGGTGATCATTATATCTTGCCTGTGTACTAGATACTAGTGACTGTGCATGAGTCACTTGCTTGCTAGTGAATGTTTCTGATTCTCCAAAGTGCCAGAGTTGATAAGTGTTTAGTAGATGTTGACATCAATGACAAAACCATACCAAAATACCAACAATCTCCCCCTTTGGCATTGATGGCAACACAAGATGGAAAAACCTTCAAAATGCAAAAACAAAAATGCCAAATACCAAAAACCAACAATCTCCAAAAATAGACCATAACTAGAAATCAAAATATAGATACAGAGAGTAATAATCTCTCCCAACCAACAATCTCTCCCCCTAGGAGCAACATGTGTTTTCCTTGTGTTTTTCCATACCAATCTCTCCCCCTTTGACATCAATTGCCAAAGTTATTTTGAAGCCAAGTTCATATACAAAGTACCAATTAATTTAGTATACCAACTACTCCCCCTGAGAAGTAGCTTCCCATCAAAGCCAGAATAAAATATTTCTCTATTAATTCTGTCAGTTGATGATAATCATCAACTTCCTAAGTCTCTACCAGTGGGGGTATGACCCCAAATTGATCTCTAAGATATTCAAAAGTCTCCTTATGCAGAGGTTTAGTAAAGATATCTGCTATCTGCTCTTTTGTATTCACATAAACCAGTTTTATTTCCTTTGCTTCAACATTTTCCCTTGGAAAATTCAGTTTGATAGAAACATGTTTGGTTTTAGAATGTAATACCAGATTCTTAGATATATCAATTGCTACAATGTTGTCACAATAGATAGTAATAGGTTCCTTGCATTTTACCTTTATGTCTTTCAGCATTTGCTTAAGCCATAGTACCTGTGTACAGTTAGTTGTTGCTGCAACATATTCTGATTCTGTTGTTGATAAAGATGTACAACTTTGTTTCTTACTCAACCAAGAGATTAGTCTGTTTCCAAGAAAGAATGCTCTACCGATGGTGCTTTTTCTATCACCCACATTTTCTGCCCAATTTGCATCTATGTATGCACATAATTCAGAGTTTTCATCTCTAGGATACCATAATCCAAGATTTATAGTGCCTTGTAAGTACCAAAAAATCCTTTTTACTGTTGATTCATGATTTTCTCTAGGATTACTCTAAAATCTTGAAACAATACATACTACATTCATAATATCAGGTCTGGTTTGTGTCAAATACAATAAACCTCCTATCATAGATTTGTATCTGGTTGGATTAACAGGTGTAGATTCATCCCTTAGTGATAGTTTGTCATTTGTAGTCATTAGTGTGCTTACCAGTTTAGAGTTCTCCATCCCAAATTTCTTTAGTAACTCTTTTAAGTACTTGGATTGACTCAAGAATATACCTTTATCAGTTTGTGAAATCTGTAATCCTAAAAAGAATTTTATTTCTCCAATCATAGACATTTAAAATTCTTGCTGCATTTTAATAGAAAATTCTTTACATAATCCATCTTCTCCTCCAAAGATTATATCATCAACAAATACTTCTATAACCAAGATGTCATCATTACTCACTTTATAATATAAATTGTTGTCTGCTGGTATTTTGGTATGGTTTTGTCATTGATGTCAACACCTGCTAAATACACCTACTTTGGAGATCTAGCAACATTCACTGGAAAATAGTAAATTGTGCAAACAGTTACCGGTATATGGTTAACTGGTAGGATATAATGTTCATTGGTACCTACATTGACATGGAAGACACTTGGTAATGTCGAAGACATCATGTGGACACTTTACTTTAAAGTAATAATCATTGGTATATTCTCATTTGCATATTTGCTTTTACTGGCAAATAGGTCCAGGTTATCTAGGGTTATACCGGCAGGTTTATCTTTTCCAGATCAGCATGGCATGCTATGGAGATGATTTATTATTGTTGTAAATGCATTAAGCCTACATGCTCAATCGGTTATTGCATCGGATATTGTATTGTTTGTAAAATGTTTTTATTGTAATATCTTGTAGAGCCGACCTACTAAAATTGGTCTTAGGGTATGATATAAATGTAAGATCTTATTTGTAAGATCAAGTGTGGAATGCGAAAAAAAAGATCTAAGGAAAGGTATATGCGAGATCAAGTAGGGATATACATGAAGATAACTTTTGAAGGTGAAGTTAGGTTTTTGTAGAAGCATATCAACATTACACTGGTACTGAATCTAGCATATGAAGATGCTATTTTGTGCAGTACATTCTCATTGGATTTAACCATCCAACTGTAGTCAGTGTGACTCCCATTTGTGATTGAGCAGTGAGCTCTAGGCTGTTGGCCTTTCTGCATGTGCAGACCCCTCTTTGTACACTTACTATCTGCAGTAGTATCATCTGATTGTGGGTAAGGTTTCCCATTGTGGTTTTTCCCCTTACAGTGTTTCCACATACAAATATTGGTGTCATGTGTTGTGGATGACTTTGTGCTTATGTTTCATGCATTAATTCTTACCGGTACAACAATTTTCTGTTAACATTGTCTACCGGCATACTTAATTAATTTACCGGTATCAAGCATTAAGTTGGTTAATAAGTTTTTGGTTTGAATTTATTAGACAACTGATTCACCCCCCCTCTCAGTTGTCTTCGGGACCTACATTGTCTGCATTACCTTTAGAAAAACCAATCTTCAAAAGATACTTATCCAATCTTGCATACCAAGCTCTTGCAGCTTGCTTTAATCCATACAAATCTTTTCTTAACCTGCAAACCATATCTTTGTTATCTATCTAAGAAAATCCATCAGGTTGTTCAATGTAAAGTTCTTCTTCAAGATCTCCATTCAAAAATGCACATTTAATATCCATTTGATATACTTTGTAGTTCTTATGTGCTGCAAAAGCCAAAAATAATCTGACTGCCTCAATTCTAGCTATCGGTGCAAAGGTTTCATTGTAATCAATTCCTTCTTTCTAAGAATATCTCTTACACACTAGTCTTGCTTTATTTCTAATAACCTTACCATCTTCATTAAGTTTGTTTCTGAATACCTATTTGGTTCCAATTACATTTTTATCTTTAGGCCGGGGAACTAATGTCCAAGTGTTATTCTTCTCAATTTGTTCTAATTCTTCTTCCATAGCTTTAATCCAAAATTTATCTGCACATGCCTCATTAAATGATGATGGTTCAATTTTAGAAATAAGACATACCTCTTCATTTGCCAATCTTCCTCTTGTCATAACTCCTTTAAACTTGTTTCCAATTATCTGATCTTCAGAGTGATTTGGTCTTACATACCGGGGTGTCTTTGTTTGTTGTTGTTCCTCAGTTACTGTGGAATTTTCAGATGATACCAGAGTAACTGGATCTTCATTCTGTATTAGTGGATTCAGAGTAGGTTCATTTCTCAAAATTTATGTTGCCAGTTTAGAGTCTATATACCTTGAAGTTCCTCTGAATTGTTCATCAATCTTTACATTTGTACTTTCAACAATTTTCTACAATCTTTTGTTAAAACATCTACATGCCTTGCTCTTAGATGAATAACCAAGAAATATTCCTTCATCACTTCTAGGATCAAATTTGCCAATATACTCATCTCTTCTGATGTAACATTTACTTCCAAAAATTCTGAAATATTTAAGAGTAGGAGTAATACCAAACCATAGTTCATGAGGGGTCTTATCGGTTTCACCTTTGATGTGAACTTTGTTGAATGTATAGACCATTGTACTGACTGCCTCTCTCCAATATACATGTGGTAGGTTTGCTTCTGATAACATACTTCTTGTTGCATCCAAGATAGTTTTGTTTTTCCTTTCAACAACTCCATTCCACTGTGGTGTCCGAGGTGCTGATAGTTGTCTTCTAATTCCATTTACTTCACAGAATGTATTAAATTCCTTAGATGTAAATTCTCCTCCCTGATCTGATCTTATAAATTTGATTTCTTACCAGTTTCATTTTCTACCATTGCTTTGAACAGTTTGAACTTTCCAAGTGCTTCTGATTTTTCTGAGAAAAGTAACCCAACACATTCTAGAATTGTCATCAATGATTAGCATGAAATATCTATCACCTTGTAAGCTTTTAGTTCTAGCTAGACCACATAAATCGATATGAATTAAATCAAGAGCATTATTGGATTTCTCTGGAATAATTTTGAAACTAGCTCTAACTTGTTTTCCAAATTGACATTCCGTACATATTGTATTGTGAGGTTTGACAATTTTAGGTAAGTCTCTAACTGCCTTAATAGTGCTGATTTTCACCATGCAATCAAAGTTTACATGACAGAGTCTCTTATGCCATAGCCAACTTTCATCAATATGTGCAATTAAGCATGTCTTTTCACTGTTATTCAAATGAAAGATATTACCTCTAGTCTGATTACTTGTTGCAATTTCCAAACCAGTTCTATTCATGATTTTGCATTTTCCATTTTTGAATTGTAACTGAAATCCTTTCTCAACTAATTGATGAACACTCAAAAGATTATGCTTTAATCCTTCAACATAGTAAACATTGTCAGTATTATGCTTACCATCAAGAGATATTATACCCTTACCTTTGATCAAACAAGCTTTGTCATCTCCAAATCTCACTAAGCCTCCATTGTATTCTTGAAAGTTCAAGAATTTACCTTTGCCTCCTGTCATATGATGTGAGCATCCTAAATCAATGATCCACTCATCCTTTACTTCAATTTTAGCTATCAAGGCCTATTCTACTAGTTGAGCAGTAGGTGCCGGTTGATCTTCTATTGAAGCAACAAAAACCCATCCATTTTCTATCAGATCCTCATCAAAATCATCAGTCACTCCTTCATCAGCAATGTAACAAGATTTATCTTTATTCTTCTTAAATTTGTATCTCTGATATTCAGGGTTAGGCTTGTATGTTCTTCTAGCTTCTTCTCTTAGTCTAGAATGTCTATCGGGGCATCTTGAAGCCATATGACCAATATTATTGCAGTCAAAACATTTAAAGGGTGCTTTACCTTCATACTTACTTCCAACTAGACCTTTAGGCATTTTCCTTGCAAATAGTGCTTCAAGTTCTCCAAGTTCTTCATTTTCTTTCCTGCTTTCTTCAAGTTCTCTTGCATAAAAGGCTTTCCAATCAGATTTGTCAATTGATGGAGTACATGATGTTGATGCTTTAAAGGCTAAATCGGTCTTTATAGTAGCAACAGGACAAAATTCTTCAATTTCAAAAGCTGAAAGTTTTCCAATCAATGTATCCCTAGTTACTGATGTATTAGGCATTGTTCTTAACTCATTTATAGCAGTGACTTCCATTTTATATGCCGGTGGCAATCCTCTTAAGACTTTTGAAACAATTTCATCCTCACTCAAGCTTCCTCCACAACATTTAATACCCAAAACAATCTCATTTACTCTTTCCATAAAAGCAAAAATCCTTTCATCTTCTTCCATTTTCAGATGTTCATACCTAACCCAGAAGCTTTCAAGTTTTGCAATTTTGATTGTGGAATCACCTTCATTCAGTGTTTCCAAATGATCCCAAATAGATTTAGTAGTAGACCTATCTGATAGTCCCATGATTTTTTGATCAGATAATACGCTCAAAAGTGCTTCTCTTGCTTTGCAATCATTTTCTTCATCTTTAGTCAAGCTGGGTGGATTGGGCTAACTCTGAGTAGGAGCAGTATAGCCATTCTTTGTAACATCCCAGATGTCCTTTCCAATGCAATTTAGATGTGTCTCCATTCTGATCTTCCATATGCCATAGTTGGTTCCATCAAGTTTAGGACTGTCCTTCCTGAAATAGTTAGTAGACATTGGATCTCCTCAAGCTGTTAAACTTCTGCAAAAGAGGACTAAGCCCTGATACCAATTGTTAGGCCCCAGAGACAACTGAGAGGGGGGGGGTGAATCAATTGTCAAATAAATTCAAACCAAAACAACTTAACCAACTTAATGCTTAATACCAATAAATCAGTCCAATATGTCGGTAGACAGTTTTAATAGTTAATTGCAATACCGGTAAGGATTAATGCATGAAACATAAAGACAAAGTCATCCACAACACATAACACCAATATTTGTACATGGAAACCCTGTAAGGGGAAAAACCACAGTGGGAAACCTTACCCACAATCAGATGATACTACTACAGATAGGAAGTGTATACAAATGGGGTCTACACATGCAGAAAGGCCAAGTGTCTAGAGCTCACTGCTCAATCACAAAATGGGAGTCACACTGACTACAGTTGGATGGTTAAATCCAATAATAATGTACTGCTCAAAATAGCATCTTCATATTCTAGATTCAGTACCGGTGTAGTTCTGATTGTCTTCTCAAAAACCCTCTTTCAATCTTCAAATGATGTCTGTGTGTATAGCTCTTCTTATTCTCACATATACCTTCACACAATCCTTTTTCGCATTCCACATTTGATCTTACAAATAAGATCTTACATTTATACCATAGCCTAAGACCAATTTTAGTAGGTCAGCTCTACAAGATATTACAGTAAAATTAATTTACATATCAATTAATACCCGATGCAATAACCGATTCAATATGTCGGCTTAATGCATTTACAACAATAATAAGTCATCTCCATAACATGCCATGCTGATCTAGAAAAGATAAACCTGCCAGTGTAACCTGGACCTATTTGCCGGTAACAACAAATATGTAAATGCTAATGTACCAGTAAATAGAACTCCAAGTCAAAGTGTCCACATGATGTCTTTGACATAACCAAGTGTTTTCCATATCATTCCAAGTACCGATGATCATTATATCTTGTTGGTGTACTAGATATCGGTGACTGTGCATGAGTCACTTGCTTGTCGGTGAATGTTGCTGATTCTCCAAAGTTTCAAAGTTGATAAGTGTTTAGTAGGTGTTGACATCAATGACAAAACCATACCGAAATACCAACAGATCGACCCGATGACTGTAGCTAAATCTAGGTTGGTTTATGCTTGTATTTGTGTTAATGTTAAACAAATGACGGATATGCCTCAATCTATTGAGATTTTGTCCAAACTGAGGAAATGGAACCAAGTGATTGAATATGAATCTCTCTCGTTTGTGTGTTTTCATTGTAAAAAGTTGGGTCATTGGGCAAAATCTTGTCCGTCCAAGAAAGGTAAGAATGGTAAAAATGATAGCAAATCAAAGCAGAAATGGCAAATGAAAGGGAAGAATGATGATCCACCCTTAGACTATTGTCCCTAAGAAGGAAGTGACTGAGATGGAAAATGAGGAAAAAAAGGGTTTGAATAATAACAAGGAAAAATTTGTCTGTGCCTGTCCTGATAGTTAAAAGGAAAGTAACAAGGAGGAAGAGAATGGGACCAAAGAAAGGGTTAAAAAATATGAATCAGAGGATTTGAAGGTTGGTCCTATCATCCAGGGTAAAGTTGATGAGTTTTCCTATGATGATGCTTCAGCTTCATCTAATAATAAAGAAAATGAGGAAGACTTTAATGAAGCATAGGACTGTAATATTTTGGATATTGTGTCATTGTTGTTATTAACCAATGGAAGTTCTAAGAAGACTAGAAATATGATCCTGAACTCCCAATGCAAAACTCCTCCTAAAAGTATGGAGACAGTGGCTCTTGAGGGAAATCTTAGGATTTTCACCCAATGTGGGTATTTCAACCAGAAACAAGAATAAGAAGGTGGCAGATGTTGGCAGTCACAACAAAAAATAGGGGAGACCCTCTCTAAAGAATCAGAGGGAGCAGGAAAGTTGGAAGAACCGTGCTGATGGAACACAGAGTTCCATTGAGTCAGGCTTATCCCTGGTTAAAGTATGAAGATAATTTCATGGAATATTAGAGGGTTGAATGCCCCTCCACAAGAAGGATGTGTTGCATAATATTGTAAGAGATCATAAATTGGATGTAGTTCTTATTCAAGAAACTAAGATGTGTAAGGATAAAGTGGAAAGGATTAGAATTTTCAAAAGTAATGGGGTAATTGGAACAAGTTTGGAGGGTGCCTCTAGAGGTACAACTACCTTTTGGAATTAGAATACTATAAAAGGTAAGGAAATTGCTTCAGGGGTTAATAGGACCTCAGTTTTGCTTGAGCACATTAAGGATAACTTTGTCTGGGTTATCACTAATATCTATGTGCCTAATTCTAAACTTGGAGGAGCTAAATTTTGGAGGAGCCTGGCTGAAGATAGACAAAGTTTTTCTGATAAAAGATGGATGATTATGGAAGATTTCAATACCCCTTTAAAAGAGGATGAAAAGATGGGAGGCCTTCCTTTGCAGTTGGAGGGAACACAAGATCTTATGGAATTTATTAATGATCAAGCTTTGATGGATGTGGATCTCCAAGGGATTAATTACACTTGGAACAATAGAAGAACTGGCTCTGATCTTATTCAAGTTAGGTTGGATAGATCCCTGATTTCTCCTGATTGGATTTCTAAGTATAATTGTTCTTTGGCGTCTATCATTAAGATTGGTTCTGATCATTATCCTATTTCTTTCACTGCCAATTCAACTTCTGCAAAGCAAAATTTTCCTTTTAGATTTGAAAAAGCTTGGTTGTCCCACCCTTCATTGGAAATCTGTGTTGCTGAATGGTGGAATTCGGAGGTTGAGGGTACTACCTTATTTAGAGTGGCCAAAAAGCTTAATATTATCAAAGCCAAAGTTAAAATCTGGAACAAAGAGACTTTTGGAGATATCTTTAAAATGAAAGCTCATATTAAGACAAATATTAAAGAAGTTCAAGATAAAATTCAAGTGGAAGGGCTTTCTGAGGATTCGAGGAATGTTGAAAATGGGTTGCTGTCCAAATACCATGAAATTATCTCTAATGAAGAAACTTTTTGGAGACAAAGATCAAGTTTGTTGTATTTGAAGGAAGGTGATAAAAATACCTGATTTTTTCACATGACCGCTCTTAAGCATAGGGAGGCCAACAGGATTTCCAGTTTATCCTGCAATAGGGGGATTTTGTCAGATGAAAATGAAATAAGAAAGGAAGCTATGGATTTCTTTAGTAATCTTTTGGGAGGTGTGGACGTTCTGGATATCAGAAATTAAGACCTTCTAGCTCAAGCTATCCCTCCCATTTTAAATGACGATGACAACAAAAATCTTTCTCGGATCCCTTCGAATCAGGAAATAAAAAAGGCCATGTTTTCTTTCTTGGAGACAAGTCTCCTGGTTCGGATGGATTCCCTATGTTCTTCTTCCAAATTTTTTGGCATATTGTGGTGATTGATATTTGTAATGGAGTTAAAGAATTCTTTGGTTCTAGGCGGCTTCTAAAAGAACTCAATGCTACCTTTATCATTCTTATTCCTAAGATCTTTGGAGGAGATTCTCTCAATAAGTTCAGACCTATCAGTCTTTGTAATTCTGTTTGCAAGATAATATCTAAGGTTATCACTTCTAGAATGCTGGATATCCTCCCCCACATTATTTCGGCTCAGCAGAATGGTTTTGTCCCTGGCAGATAGATTCTAGATTCCATCATTTCTGTGCATGAGAATATTCATTCTTTAACTGTTGCTAAAAAATAGGGCTTTTATCTTAAGTTGGACATGTCCAAGGCCTATGACAGAGTGAATTGGCAATTCCTTTTCATAATTATGAAAGCTTTTGGGTTTGGGGAAAAGGTGATTCAGCTTTGTTCTTAGTTGACTGGCACTTAGACTTCTGCAATTATTATTAATGGATCCCCTTCCAGTTTCTTCAAAAGTTCTAGAGACCTAAGATAGGGGGATCCCATCTCTCCTATTTTGTTTACTATTTTGGCTAAAAGTTTGGGTAGATTTATTATGAGAAGTGTGGAAGAAGGGAAACTCAAAGGCCTTAAACCTTCCTCGTCCAACTTAACCTGTACTCATGAATAGTTTGTTGATGATTCTATTACTATGGGAGAAGCTACCATAAGAGAAGCGAGAAACATGAAGAGTGTTATGGATTCCTATGAAGCTTCTTCTGGTCAAAAAATAAATTGGGACAAGAGTTCTTTTTCCTTCATCAATAGCCTTGTGGATAGACAAAGAAGGATCGAAAGAATCCTTGGATGTAAAATTGCTAAGTTCCCTTCTACTTATTTAGGTCTCCCTCTGTGCTTAAAGCCTTCGGAGAATTTTTTGGATGAAGTTGGTTGATAGATTCAATTCCAAATTGGCTGGATGGAAAGGATCCCTCCTTAAGCAAGTGGGTAAGGTGACGTTGCTTAAGGCTACCCTTCAAAATTTGCCTACTTATGCCCTTAGTCTATTCAAAATCCCTAGGAAGTTTGCTGAGGCCATTGAAAGAATTCAAAAAAATTTCTTATGGTCGGGAGTGGAAGATAAAAATAGAACCCCCCTTATTTCCTGGGATAATATTTGCACTCCTAAGTCTTTTGTGGGTTTGGGATTAAGGAACATTATAACTATGAATAATGCCTTGTTAGCTAAACAAATTTGGAGAATGAAATGGGAGGAAAGGGAATGGAATTCAATTTGGAAAAAGAAATACCTTCACATGCAACCATCTGAGGAATAATTTATGGATAATTCTTTTCTTGTGGAAGGCTTTGCAATTTGGAATGTAGTTCAAATGGTTAAAGCTTGGGCTGTAGCTGGAAGAAAGTGGAAATTGAGGAATGGGAGAATTATTAGATTCTGGGAGGACAGATAGCTAATGGATAAACCACTGGAGGAAATCCCCATTCTTAAGGAATGGAAAGATTGGTTCAAAAGTAGGTATGGAGACTTTGTTAGAGACTACTGGAAAAATGGGAAGTGGATTGAGTTCAGCCAGCTTTGTTCGGGATTAAAATTTTTGGAGATCTTTCTTTCTTCGAAAATCTTTATGGAGCATTATGAGGATTGTTTGATTTGGAAGGAAACTTCTGATGGGAAATATTCTGTGTCTTCAACAGTGTCTATCCATTACAAAGTTCTGGAAGAGATCCTTTTGTGGGTGAAAGTGTGGATAAAGAAGTTGATGTTAGGGTTCTCACAGATACTGAGAGGGGGGGGGGTGAATCAGTATCTGACTGGTTATGAGATTTTCTTAAAACTGAATATGCAGAATATAAAGTAACAGTATACCGGTATGCAAGAATTGATGTAAATAACAAAATCAAAAGCATCCACATGAAAAGAACACCATAACACAAGATGTTTAATGAGGAAACCCAGTGTGGGAAAAACCTCGATGGGATTTGTGACCCACAATGTTCACTTACTGGCCAATAAGAGAATATTACTTACAATAGGGGCCTGCACATGCAGGAAGGCCAACTGCCTAGAGCTCACTACTCAACAAGAAGTCACACTGACTTACAAAGAGGATTTACACAAATCCAATATTCTGTACTACTTTACAATAGCATCTTCAATGCCAGATTCAGTACCGATTCTTGCTTTGTTCTTTACATATACCCTTGACCTATAATTCGCACATTAGGTTTGCCTTATATTTTATTTATTACATACTCTCTATCTTCTACAAATGCCTACAATGATCTCTTTTATATACAAGAGTCATTTTACATTTTGCCAAGTCAACTTACAATGATAAACAAAATATTACATATCAAAAATCCTGTCGGCCTCTATGCCAGTATACATATTTGCTTCTGTGCTGGTGTACATCTTCTATGCCAGTGCCGGTGTACATTGATTTTGTTGATGTCAGTGCATTGTTCTATTTGAGTAATGCTTTACCGGTATAATGTCTTTGCCAGTGCCATACGATTGCAAGGTTGCCTGTGTAATACTTTGCCGGTATAATGTCTTTGCCGATGCCATAGGATTGCAAGGTTGCTTGTGTAATACTTTGCCGGTATAATGTCTTTGCCTGTTCCATAGGATTGCAAGGTTACCATCAATGACAAACCTTCAATCACACACAATGTCTCATTGGAGTGTCCATATGCCAACAATCTCTCCCTTTGGCATTGATGGCAACACTCATGAGAAATTTCAAAAGATATCCAAAAATATGTATACCCAAAAAAATGTTACCAAAAATATGAGGGCTCCCTGAGCATGTGATCCCATGATCCCTGTGTTTTGAATTTTCTCATCTACTACTCCCCCTTTGGCATCAATGACAAAGGTTAGTAGATTTGTAGTTGTACCAATACATAACCTCAACCTTGTAGTTGGGTAGTTATTAGCTAAAGAATATCTCCCAAAATTAAGTTTATACCATCCATAAACTTCTTGCTCTCCTTTATTGCTATCTCAGTTCTGTGTACTGTACTGGTGAGATGCTGCAAGTGCTCTGCCGGTGTTTTGCTACCCTATTTTAGTGCCTCTGAGATTTCCTTACGTAGAGATGCTAAGTAGTCCAATCTTGGACTAAGTTTAGATCTCAAAAATTTTGCCTTGTTTATTATTTTCTCTTTTTCTCTTTCTAATTTAAGCAATTCTTCCTCAAAATTTGTTATCTTTTCCTCAAAAACTGATAATGTATCAGGTGAGTTAACAAAATTATCAGCAAGTTTATTGATCTCTTCCTATACCTTGCTCATCTTTTTATCTACATCCGTGGTCAAAAAGCTTATCTTACAGGTGTCTTTATACAGAGTTTTGTGCTCTTTCAATATATTGCACAGGTCCGGTAGAAGTGTGTCAAATTCCCTGATACACTTCTTTATTCCTTCCTCAAAGAATTTCTGTTTTTCTTTTTCTACACTTTCCTTTACCATTTCTACCTTTGATTGCTCAAAATTTCCAGAAATATATTTACAGAGTGTATCCAACTAGCCTAAAGAATCTTTGTTGGCTATATTACAGTTTGGAGCTATTAATTTCAAAACTGGAATTGAATCATCTATTGCTTTATATGCTTGTGAGCTATAATCAGTTATTTTCTTGATAGAATCGAGCAATACCTCTGTTACATTTGATGATGACCCAGTAAACAAGTGCCGGTGGAAGGGACCATGCTGGTATTGACCTTTGGTAGGTCTGTTTGTGTCTCCATAGTTTTTCTTGCATCATTTCTTACCGGTGGCATCTGTTCTTGAGCCTTTAGCTCTGTTGGTTGCTCTGTTTGTGTTCCAAATTCCTTGTTTTTCTCTGAATTTACAGTCGGTTGCTCTTGGTTTCCTGTTGTTGGTTGCTCCTTATTATCAGATTTCTCTGTGGTATCCTTATCTACCACTATGTTGATTTCTTGAGTATCAACATTCACAATATATAGGACTTCAGGATTAGGATTGTTATCCTCTGTGTCCATGCTCTCAACTGCCGGTTGACCTTTTGCAGTTGTTTTTATCAGTGGAGTATTTAAAGGAGGTGGGGGTAAGTTGTCTCTAATCTTGATACTTGACGATGCACCAACTTTACCTTTCCCTTTGTCCTTTTGATATACCAGAATGGGCTTGGGATTCATATATTCTTCTTGTTTTTCTTTTTCAACCAAGAATCTATCCCAACCATCTTCTGTTTCAGTTGAGACTTTAGTTACTTTGCCTGCCATTAATGATATTTGCCGGTGTACAGTGGAAAAGACTGTCTGGTTGGCCTGAGCTATCAAATCATCAATTTCCTTAGGTGAGTTGGCCGGGTATACTGCAAGTAATTTTTCTATTTTTATTTTCTTATCCAACTCAATTATTCCTTGCCTTCTGGCCTCAAGTCTCTTATATAATTCATCAGGAATTTCATTTAGGACTTGCATCAAAAACTTTTTATACATGTCCATGTGTAGTATAACACTTTCCTCAATTTGTCCTTTCTCATCTTCTGATAGGGTGTCATAGATTTTCCCTATGTTTTTCAATTTTCCTTCCACTATGATTTCATCCAGTAATATGTCAAAAGGGGCCAAGTCAGTGTCTGTCTTCTTCTTCCTTTTAGGGGTCAACTTTTTCTTAGGTGTGGCTTTCTTGACTGGAGACCTCACAACTTGTTGCTTATGTCTTGTCCTTCTAGGTGAAGGAGTGGATACCGGTGAGGGGTCTCTTTTCCTCACAACTCTTTTGAAAGTTGCTGGCATATCTCCTTCTGAGGAGGTATCTACCAGTGATAGATGAGTTTCTAGCCATTGGGCTGCCAACTCATCTTCTGTTATGTCAGTTTTCTTTAGTACATCATCTTTTAAGGCTTTTGCTTGCCTGCATCCTTTCCTCACAGATGCCTCAACTTTCTTTACTCTCTTTTTTGATTGTATTTGACTTTCAATGTGCTCAGCACTACCAAATACTTCTTCCTTTGGTTCATGGGGGGCTTCCAGAAGTGCTTTGGCATTAGTTTCCACTATGTGGTCATCTATTTCATACCCCATTTCTGTAACCCAGATTGTTCTTGGGATGACTGCTTCCATCCAGATTTCATCCTTTTTTATTACAAAACAAATGTCATCCTTGTATTTGTTGACAATTTCCTGTGATAGTCTGATCCTCTTATTCATTTTGACCTTTAGTGCTTGAAAATACTCATGGATATTCTTTTCTTTGTTTTCACCCATGTTGTTGAATAAGTCAGACAATTGTTTTCCTACCGGTATGTCAAATTCAAAATCCTTGTTGCCTATACCAGGAGCCTGTTTGGTTATATGTAGCATTAAGCATACAAGCAAATTTCCAAATCTAAAGGTTCCTTTCTTATCCTTCTTGATTTTTGCTAAGTTATCAATTAACTCATCTTTTAACCATTCACAGACGTCAATTTTTACATTGTTCTTAACCATGTCATAAGCACTTTTTATGCATAAACTGGAAATAGAGTTAAGCCTATTTGCATGAGTAGCTTTAGAACCTAAAATCATGCTAATGAATCTTACATTTGTATTAGTTACATCATTAACCCTCAATGATCTTTTGTCTGATGTTGCACCAGTTAGTTTCGTTACTAGCTCATTGGAGACCTTCTTGGTTTTGTCGGGTCTGGTACTGGTGGAAGGTAACCCTGTTACTGCTTTCATGGCTACCTTTGTAATTTTATGTATAGAGTCAAGCCAAAAGAATGAGACATGTACCCTGCTGAGAACTATCCTAATCACTTCCTTGGGAAATTCAGGAATGCAGAGGATTTCAGTGAATCCTAGGGTTTCAACAATTTGGTGTTCAGGTTTCACATTTTCGACATTGTCACAAATAACAGATTTGTACATGTCTTTGATTTCTTCATCACCTAATTCCTCTATGTTGCAATGAATGTACATTCTAGGGTCTTCTGCATAAACAACACCCTTTGGAATTTGGGAAAAAGCACTTGTGTTGTCATCTTTCTTAGCTACCTCAGGAACTAGCTCAAATACGGGCCTAGGTCATTTTATAACCTCGACTACTATAGGGTTTGCTATGAATTCAAGTGCAGAGGAGGATGCCATGATGATAAATACCTTTTTCTACCTTTTGATGGACTGATTGCTGAAGTGCTTTGCCTCTTTGCTTGGAATGCCTTAGCTCGGAAATCTTCGCACTCTCTGAAAGTTTGAATTCACGGTGAAATGAAATGGAGCCAAAAACTTAATTTATAAAGCCTTTTCTGCCACCTACCACATTAATTGTCTACCGGTGATGTATTAACTCAACTTTATTTACCGGTAATGAAGGATTTTCAACTTCTTTTCTCTAACCGAGGGAATAATAGCACGTGTCAATAAATTGTCAAACCCTCAAGATAATTTTCTTCAATTTGATGAAGAATATCCTGCCGGTGGAGCATTGCTCTGTCCTGTCGGTGGAGCATCATATTGTCCTATCGGTGAAGCATTTATTGGCTCTACCAATGGAGGAGTAACCTCAATATTTAGATTACCTTTTCTAATCCATTGCTTTGAAAATTCTTGCTTAACCTCTTCAACCTTTTCTTTACCTTTCAAGCTAGTACTTTTGTTATCTACCAGTGTACCTTTGCTTCTACAGAATTTTGCAATATGACCAATTTTGTTACATGCATAAGAAGTTACATTATTTTTCTGAATAGCTTTCCCATAACCTATGCTGGTTTGCATTCTACATTTATTTGATAAATGACCAAATCTTCCACAAACATAACATCTTACATTCATTCTGCAATTTTTAGAGTTATGACCAATTTTGTTGCATTTGGTGCATTGACCGGTGGGAGGATTGATGTTCTGATAATTTCTAGATCTACATTCATTTTCCCTAAGGCCAAATTTATTACAGTTAAAGCATTTTCCATTGAATTTGTAAGTAATAGAGGGTCTTACCAGTTTGCTTAGATCCTAGGTATTTGCAGTACCAGAGCTTTCTCCAACTTCAAATCCAACTCAAGAAGTATCACCTTTGGGTTTTTGATTCTTCAATAAGGCACCAAGTTCTTCTGAGCTTTTCTTGAATTTTTCTTTGTGTTGCTTTGCAGTTTCCAATTCCCTTTCCAAGATCTCTTTTTGTCTCATTAGTTCATTCGAGTCATTTTGGGTATGCATCAGATCTGTCTTCAACATATCATTTTCATAGCTAAGTCTTGTGTTCTCATTTGCTACATCACTTAGTCTTCTGGTCAATTCTTCTTCATTCCTCCTTTTGTCCTCAATCTCTTTGCTGAATCTCATAGTCATATCCTGCATTTCATTTTTTGTTGTCATGATCTCTTGTTTCAATTTGCTCATCATATCATTTAATGATTCCTTTTCATCATTTTCATTTTGCAACTTTTCACAAAGTTCTCTTCTCTTGTTTCTTGTAACAGTAAGATTTTCTTGAAGTGCTTGAATAATGTCCTGAGCTACTTTTAAATCATCTTCTAATTTGATATTTTTCAACTTCTCTGCATCATAGTCAGTAAGAGCTCCTTCAAGTTGCTTCATCAGATTTTCCATCTTTACCGGTGTCAAGATCTTCCTCAAGCTGTTAGGCTTCTGAAAGTAGAGGACCAAGCTCTGATACCAATTGTTAGGGTTCTCACAGATACTGAGAGGGGGGGGTGAATCAATATCTGATTGGTTATGAGATTTTCTTAAAAATGAATATGCAGAATATAAAGTAACAGTATACCAGTATGCAAGAATTGATGTAAATAACAAAATCAAAAGCATCCACATGAAAAGAACACCATAACACAAGATGTTTAACAAGGAAACCCGGTGTGGGAAAAACCTCGGTGGGATTTGTGACCCACAATGTTCACTTACTGGCCAATAAGAGAATATTACTTACAATAGGGGCCTGCACATGCAGGAAGGCCAACTGCCTAGAGCTCACTACTCAACAAGAAGTCACACTGACTTACAAAGAGGATTTACACAAATCCAATATTCTGTACTGCTTTACAATAGCATCTTCAATGCCAGATTCAGTATCGGTTCTTGCTCTGTTCTTTACATAAACCCTTGACCTATAATTCGCACATTAGGTCTGCCTTATATTTTATTTATTACATACTCTCTATCTTCTACAAATGCCTACAATGATCTCTTTTATATACAAGAGTCATTTTACATTTTGCCAAGTCGGCTTACAATGATAAACAAAATATTACATATCAAAAATTTTGTCGGCCTCTATGCCGGTATACATATTTCCTTCTGTGCCAGTGTACATCTTCTATGCCGGTGCCAGTGTACATTGATTTTGTTGATACCGGTGCATTGTTTTGTTTGAGTAATGCTTTGCTGGTATAATGTCTTTGCCAGTGCCATAGGATTGCAAGGTTGCCTATGTAATACTTTGCCAGTATAATGTCTTTGCCGATGCCATAGGATTGCAAGGTTGCTTGTGTAATACTTTGTTGGTATAATGTCTTTTCCGGTGCCATAGGATTGTAAGGTTTCCATCAATGACAAAACCTTCAATCACACACAATGTCTCATTGGAGTGTCCATATGCCAAGAGTTGACACCCAAAATTAATATCTTCTTTTGGATTTTTATCCAGAATAAGGTGCTAACTCTTGATAATCTCCATAAGGGTGGATTTTTTTTTCCTAATAGGTGTTCTCTTTGCTACAGGGAGGAGGAGTCTACTCGCCATATCCTCTACCAAAGCAATTTCAGTCAGGAAATTTGGAATATTATTTTTAGTAAGTGGAATTTGAGGTGGGTTTTCCTGAACTCTCTGGAAGAGTTTTGGTAGCAATGGTATTGCCCTAGTTCCAATTCTAAGAATGTTGAGCTTTGGAAACTTACTCTCCCTATTGTCATATGGAACATTTGGAAGGAGCGTAACAATGAGATTTTTAGGGAAAAAAGTGCAAACCTTGAAGTGGTGGTGGATAAAATCTATAGAGGGATCTATGAATGTTTATATGAAATTGATAATGGTTTAGCTGTTAAAGAAGACTTTAATGAAAGATGGAACCTCTCCAATAGTAGAAACAAAAAGGATAAAGGTAGTGATGGTCTTTTCTAGTGCTTTCCTCCTAAGGGATGGATCAAGGCCAACTTTGATGGGGCCTCTAAGGGAAATCCTGAGAATGTTGGTTATGGGGGCATTGTCAGGAATTTTGTTGGAAGTTGCCTTGTGGCTATTGCTGGCCCTTTGGGTAGCCAAACTAGTCATTATGTTGAAGCCTTGATGGCCCTAAATATTTTGATTATAGCTAAAAGTATAAATCATGATAATCTATGGTTGGAGGGAGACTCTCTTAACATTATTAAATGCCTTAAGGGAGAATTTGAGCCTTTGTGGACTATAGAAAATATTATTTTTAAAGCTAGAGAAATTATTTCTAGCTTTAAATCAGTTATTATTGAGCATTCTTTCAGGGAAAAAAATGTCGTAGTGGACGACCTTGCTAACCTTGGCATTATTTTTGAAGCTCAAAGCATATGGAATGGGGAGGATGATATTGATTTTAATATTAAAGATCTCATTAGAAAGGATGGATTTATGGGGAAAGAAGGATCACACGTTAATCATGGAAGTATTAATGATTAATCATCAATTTTTTAGAAAGGTAATGATAACACGTCATAAGGGCAGGGTCCTAAACAAGAATATTAAAATTTTGCATGCTTTGTGGGTGTGCATTTTCAAAAAGTCAAGTGTCATTTGGAAGAAAGCTCTGAAGTTGTAGAAGCAGAGAAATTGTAAAACGAATTCTAAAATGGGGGGTGATCTTAGAAGAGAAGAACATGATAATATTTCTAGATGGTGGGAGATGCCTAAGGTATGGACAAAGCTAGAGAAGGGTTTCATGATGCATTTCATGGAAAAATTGGTAGACTATGATAAAAGTAGAGTTAACCTGGCGGTTACCAAAGTTACTAAAAATTGGAAAAATGGCTCCTTTAAAATTCATGGTGTTTAGATTCAAGCTGGATGCAGACCTCATTTCAACGGTCACAGGTATGCCCCATTTTGGTCTTAATTTCTTTAGGGACCTGAAAGTGTCTAATAATGCAGTGAAGCTCTTTCTATGTAAAGACAAGGAGAGAGCAAAATTAGTAAAAGCTTCGGGGGGTATAATGATGCTTCTAATATCAAAAAAATCTGGGGCTGTGTGCTTAATGTAATTATGAAATGTATTATTATGGAGGGTCATTTCACTAGGGTCCACACCTACCATTTTGTCCTTCTAAATCACTTTAGACATGAGAAGAGGATTTCTTTGTCCTATTACCTTTTCAAGTCTCTGTCGCGGTCTTTGAACAAGCATAGTAAGAACCCCTCTTCTCCTATGCTTCATTACGGCCTTATTTTTCTCATTTATGAGCATTGTAAGATTTTGGCTATTTAGGAAAACAAAAGGTTGTTGGTGTCTCCAGGGAAAGGAAAGAGGAAAATTGAGGAATGTGGGCCCAGTAAGGATGAGTTGATACAGAGTAAAAAGGTTTAAAAAGCCACTATGGAGAAAATTCAAGAGGACATGGATAAACAAAAGGATACAAAGGTTGATTATGAGGATATGGGAAAAGAAGTAAGTGAGATGGAGACCGATCAGTCTGACAGAGAGGAGAGCTGGAAAGAAGAGGAAGTGGGGGAAGAGGAAGGAGGAGCAAAGGATGTTTCTGATCAGAACAACCCTACCCACATCGTGAGTATTGGTAATGTTAATAGCTAGCCTATGGAGTAGCAAGAGAATTAGATAAATAAAGAGGAAAGGGAAATCAAAACTGAGAAGGAAAAGGATAAGGAAGAAACGAGCAAGGAACATGATAAAGCTGGAGATGGGATTATTCTGGATAAACTCAAGAACCAGTCTGAGGCTTGTATGGGTTTTTATAGGTGGGTATATGAAAGAATCAATAAACTAGATAAAATTGATAAGCAGCAGGAAGAGCAAGGAAAGAAAGATGAAAGTAGCCATGAGCAATGGAAAAAGGTTATGGAGGAGAAAGTGGAGAAGCTAGAGGAAGGAAAGACAACCATGAAGAACTTCTTAGTTATGATTCCAGATTTCCTTACCTCTGTGACTAGGAATATGGAGGAAATTGCCAAGTAACTTGATGGCTCCAGCACTTCCAAACCTGTGGTGGACCTAGATGTTGATGAGGATTCTATTGAGGTAGGGAATGTGGAAAGTGCTCCTGGTGGTGTGGCCAAAAGGACTAGGGCGAGTATGAAAAAAGCTACTTTGGCCTCTTTAAAGGAAATCCCAATGCTCAGGGATAATATCAAAGATTTGCAAGGGATTAGTGGAAATTTGGCTAATGCCCTTAAAAACATTAAGTAATTTGTCTTTTTTCTGTTTTGGCTGGATGTTGATGGTTTTGTTGGGCTTTTATGCTGGTTTTGTCCGAGAACTGTGCTATTTTTTTTGCAGAATGTCTTTTCTTGTTTTTGAATGCTCTTTTCTTTTAAGGATATCTTGTAAAGGGTTTCGGGGTCCCTTCAAAACCTATTTTTCCCATAATCAAAAACAATATTAGACTTAGTCACTCAATCCAAATGTGGATTCCTCAAGCAATGCACCACCATAATATGAGATAGTACAATTGGGACCACCTCCATATTATGAACCCATATTTGTGCCAATGAAACCAGGATTTGGAAGTGTTCCACCAACATCGTCAGGGAGTGCACCATTCGATTTCAATCAATTAAACCATCAACATGACACACAACCTCCAATATCATATGAGGGACAAAACCTTATACAAGGATTTGGGTCAAAACAAGACCTTCAACAAGAAATGGATCCAAATAATCCATCGGATTCCTCATCAGATTCTGATGATTTAGATGATGTCAAAATATTTGTTACCAATCCAAAAATGGAAAAGAAAATGAATAAATTTTTCAGTAAAGTGTCTAGATTTTTTCCCAACAAGTATAGAAGCATGCGTGAATCTACTACAACCTCGAATGATCAAACTAATGTACAAACACAACATGAATTTGGTAATATTTTCAGTTTTGAACCTCATCTAGATGAAATGAATGCACAATAGGAAGTACCAACCACACCACTTGAGAAGAGTGTCTCTAAATCCTTGGGTGTGAGTGATCCACTAAAATCAACCTTTGACACAATTAATAATCCATTGTTCAACACTACATCATTTCCACAAGATCAAATGGTGATGGTGAAATCATTGACAAAGACAACATATCCAAATACATCACAAGTTCTCCAAAATGGATCACAATCACAAATGTAAGAGCATTTTACAACCAGAATGCCAAACATTACTAATGTCCAAACAAATGACACAAAGTTTATCGACATAACCTTCAATTATGGTAACAAAAAGAACAAATAGTGGTACACAACTGCAACAAATATTGCAACAATTTAAAAATGCACAACATGCACCATCAAATATGCAAACACATAATGCACAACGAAAATATTATACTCAATAACAAACAATAGCTCCTTCTGTGCCACTACAAGTAAATACAAACTGGAAACAACAACAATAATTTGGACAAACTTCACAAGAAGTAAATGCAAGTGCCATTCCACATGTAAAAGTGAAACAACCTAAAGCACATAAGCAAAGCTTCTTGAAATTAATGGGTTTTACATCAGGACATCAACAAATGGCACAAAAGCAACAAACTCCAATTCAAATTCAACAACATCAATATCAACAACAATATGTACCTCAATATGCATAACAAGGGAAAGCAAGCTATTATATGCCCCAACAACAACAACAACAACAACCAAATGCACATTACCAACCACAAATGCTATTTCAACAACCCAAAGTGTAGTATCAACCACAAATGCAGATGGCAATTGAATCTGAAAGGGCACCAAAAAATACTCAATACCAAAACATGGTAGTGCCTCAACAACATGAGAAATACCAAAATGAATATATTCAAGAGACACCAAAGACAATGATTTCTGAATGTAAACAACCATTTGGAAGTACTATATATCGAAAACAAGGACATCCAGGGATGAATGATGATCCTCAAAAGCCTTCACAATCAGATGTGTTGGTGCAACAAATTGAAAAGATGCAATGACAAATAGAGGTATTACAAACCAAAAATACAAAGAAGTTATACATAGAGAAAGACTTATGTCCTAATCCATTTGATAAGAGTTTGTACATGCCTCCTTTTCCTAAGCACTTTGAAGCACCAAATTTTGAAAAATACAAGGGAAACGGTAATCCAAAAGAACATATTCGAGTTTTTTATGCAATGTGTACTGAGGTAACCTATGATGAGACATATTTGATGCGTCTTTTCCCGTACAGTCTCACAGGACAAGCTATGGATTGGTATGTACATTTTTTGGGGAATATAAGGTCTTGGAATAAATTGGCCAATAAATTCATTTGTCATTTTGCATTCAACATCGATAATGAGATAATCATGTCAGATTTATGCAACATAAATAAAAATATAGGAGAACCATCAATGACTTTCTTACAAAGATGGAGAGGCCTGGCTAGTTGATGCAGGAGCATCCTCAGTCGATGAGCAATCTTGCATCAACCAAAAATATTTCCTTTCAGTTTTGTTCTTGTTTAGTTCATTGTGCAATTTTATGTGTTCTTACCGGTTGATACTAGTAGTTTCTTTCTTTTCATGGCAGATCTTATTTTTGGTTTCCAGGTTGGTTGATGTGCTTAATTCCATATTTTTTAGTTCATTTGGGTTCTTTTTCAGTTAGTTATCGCTTTTTGTTGACTGTTTCTGGTTTTGGGATAGCTCTTGTGCTTACCGGTTGGTTTCCTTCATTGCCAAAGCTATTCTTGGCGTGTGGACCTATTTGGGATCATGTCCTATGTTCTTTGGTGTTTGGTCAATCTTCCTGTTGAACCACACCGCTTGGTTGTTATTTTTCAGAAATATTTCTTTAATTCTTAGGGCCGACCTAGTTACACATTTTATTTTCCTGCATTGGTAGATGTAATCTTATGAGTCTGACCTCGATATGTTTTGGTGGGTATAAATATGATATTACCTAATCATTTGTAGGGGAAGAGGAAGTAGAATTGAGAATAAGGATTGAGATTCGCATTTTGTGATCTGGTTGATTCTTAGAGTCCTAGTTGGATTGTATTTGGCTTGAGGCTTGCATGTAACTGGTTAACTATTGGATGTTCTTTGATGATTGTATGATGATAACTGGTTAGGTGCCAGAAGTTATAGGGAAATAATATGATCTATTTTTTTAATATTGCTATTTTTTCTTTTTGCTTTCGTCATGTTACTCTCGCTGCATAAGTCGGTTGATTCTCTTTGAGGGTTTTACTGATTATGGTTGCATGAAGTGGTATCAAAGCTGGTTATGAACTGGCTAGTTACACATTTTTATTTTCCTGCATTGGTAAATGCAATCTTATGAGGCTGACCCCAATATGTTCTAGTGGGTATAAATATGATATTATGTAATCATTTGTAGGGGAAGAGGAAGTAGAATTGAGAATAAGGATTGAGATTCGCATTTTATGATCTGGTTGATTCTTAGAGTCCTAGTTGGATTGTATTTGGCTTGAGGCTTGCATATAATTGGTTAACTATTGGATGTTCTTTGATGATTGTATGATGATAACTGGTTAGGTGCCGGAAGTTATAGGGCAATAATATGATCTATTTTTTCTTGTTGCTTTCATTGTGTTACTCTCACTGCATAAGTCGGTTGATTCTCTTTGAGGGTTTTACTGATTATGGTTGCATCGTGGTATCAAAGTTGGTTATGAACTGGCTGGTGGAAGAGTTGTTTGCAAACATTGAGGCATTCCTTTTGGTGGATAGATCACCGATTGGAGGTAGGTTGTGTGTGTATTCAATAGATCATTGAGGAGAGGCAATTGAAATTGATAGTCAGATCGTTAAGTTGAGGCAATTCAGCGGAGTGGAAGAGGAGATGTTGCCTAGAAGGGAAAACCCAATAA
The DNA here is from genome assembly GCF_030272615.1 of Cryptomeria japonica. Classification (NCBI taxonomy): domain Eukaryota; kingdom Viridiplantae; phylum Streptophyta; class Pinopsida; order Cupressales; family Cupressaceae; genus Cryptomeria; species Cryptomeria japonica. Next base: position 630,237,699 of record NC_081406.1, on the reverse strand, counting down.
ACTTATAAGGCATTGAAAGGGGGGATGAATAAGTGCAAGAAAAAACAATATGAATCTAATCACTAACTTAAACACCTTAAAACTTAACAAGCATAAGAGGAATATCATCACATAAGCTAATGCCTAATAAAAAAAATTCCACATAGCACAAGAGATTTATACATGGAAACCCAAAAGGGAAAAACCATGGTGGGAGTTAATACCCATAAGATTCACTATCTGCAAAATAGAAATCTTGACTGGTTAAGGTCTTGCAAACATGCACTTGACCGGTTAAGGTCTTGCAAACATGCCCTATTAGGAGAAAACTGAGTTATGAGTCACTCGGTTAATGGATTTAGATGATGAGCCTTGTTAGTTACTTTGACCTATTAGGATCAACCTCACAAGAGGATTTAACACTTTGATATAGAGCTACCCAGTTAAGGGATTTACAATGCAAGGCCTATTAGGACCTACCCAGTTAAGGGATTTTACTGTTGTAACTGTTAGGATAACAACAGTTCAAATTATCTTCATGTGTCTAATAATATCTACTTCAGATATTCAAAACTTCAACAACACATCAATACAGAGCTTCACTAATCACCACACAATGAGAATCACAATATTCGCCTTCGATCTCTTCAACATATGCATATATATCTCATAACCCATCACACTTTTAATAGACATCAACTTAGTCGGCTACAACCTTGGAACAATTTCCTAGGTTCAATGAATCTAGACAAACTAACATTGCATGCTGAACTTATGTCAAGCACTGATATAATAAACTAAAATCTGTGTCATTTTACCGATTTAAGTGACTCTATCACTATCAGCTAAGTGTTCATCAGAATACCTACTCTATACATCAAATCTCGCTTTTTCGGTTGAATCTACCAATGCGGTCATTAACATAGCTCCAAATACTTGTCTCCATCACTCCTATAAAACCGCATCATTCAACTCTTCACCAATTGTTTGTATTGGTTGCATGAATGCAACTCTATCTTTGTTTACCAGTTAAGAACCTATTTGCTAGTTCACTGGTAAACTATCTTATGTATCAGTTATACCTCACTAGTTGGCTTCCAAGACTTAGATGACTACCAAAAAAATTGTTGCCATCAATGATAATACAAGAATTACTCATCAAACATGAATCTTAATCTCTTCATCACATTCACCAATCAATTATTTACCAGTTTAGTCAAATGCCAACAAAACCCTCAGAGGGTAGAGCAGGTGATGGAGGACTTCAAGAATGAAGTGAGGAACAAAATCTAAAATGCTTTGGCTGGTTTGCTAAGAAAACCTAAATTTGAGGATGAATATGAAGAAGCTAAAGTACTAGAAGATGAGAGGAAATATTCTTGAGAGCAGTGGCCCAAGCAAGTAAAGTTCATAAAGTTGAAGTTTCCAAATTTTTTGGAACATTGAACCCAGAGGATCTGATTGATTGGATCAGAGAGTTGGAGGACTAATTTGAGTTTGAGGATGTCAAGGACCTGCAAAGAGTTTGGTTGGCATAGACTAAGTTGAAAGGCCATGCTGCCTTATGGTGGAAGGAATTGTAGAAAGATGGAGTGGAGAATGGTGAAATGAATATCACCTAGTGGAGACAGATGGCTACAAGATTAAAGGCCAAGTTCATACCGGGAGACTATGAGTTAGAATTTTTTAAGAAGTTGCAGAACCTAAAATAGAGAAACATGACTGTGAAAGAGTATACTGAGGAATTCTACAAGGTGATGATTAGATCTGGACATAGAGAGATGGATAGAGAAAAGGTGGCAAGGTACATAAATGGACTTGCATTTAATATTCAGGATGAGATGAGTATGTTAAGGGTTTCCATAGTTGAGGAAGCTTAAGAGTATGCTTTGAAGGTTGAGGAGAAGATGAGAAGAAGACAACCAAATAGAGGGAAGGAGAAATTCAAGGGATCGATGAGTATAGAGAAGCAAAATGTTGAGGAAGAATCAAAACCTAAGTGGAGTAAAGAACCAGAGCAAAAAATATAGAGGAAAGGCATTGGTAGTACCGGTAGAGAATTTCCTGGCAAATGTTTCAAGTGTGGAGAAATTAGACATAGATTCTATGAATGTAAGCAGGGAATTTCAAGAAGTTGTGTAGAAAATGAGGAATCAAAAGGTGAAGGTACCTAATGTGACTGTGCACTGGAGCAAGGAGAATCCCTTATGTTCAGAAGAAAGGATACTAGATCTACTCAGAGGAAGAGTCTTTTGTGGACTGTGTGCAAATTAGGAGGTAAGTGTTGCAAGGTTATTGTGGATATTGGGAGTAATAACAATTTGGTATCTGAGGAGATGGTTGTGAAGCTTGGATTGAAGAGGCTTGAGCATCCTTGTCCTTATGAGCTAAGATGATCAAAAGATAGAAGTAAAGGAACAATGTTTGGTGAATTTTAATATTGGGCCTTTTAGGGATGAGGTTTTGTGTGATGTTGTATCTATGAGTGCTTGTCATGTCTTGTTGGGAAGACCTTGGAAGTTTGATAGAGGAGCTATTTATGATTGTAGAAGAAACCTAATCACTTTTTGAGAAGGATGGGCAAAAGTTTGTTGGTATTTTGGATATGTTGAGATGGTTTTGTCATTGATGTCAATACCTATAATCACTTATCAACACTTGGAGATCTTTGGTTATGTTCACTGACAAGTCAGAGACTTATGCATAGTCACTGGTATTTGGTTCACCGACACTTGGAATGACTTGGAGATTACTTGGTTATGTCAAAGACATTATTTGATCACTTGGTTTTGGTGATTTGGTTATTGGTTTATTCAGGTTTGCATATTTGCTGTTACCGGCAAATAGGTCCAAGATATGCACCGACAATCATATCTATTCCATATCAACACGACACATTATGGAGATGATTTATTGTAAATGCATTGAGCCAACATCATGCATCGGATATTAATTTATTTATAATTGATTTTATTGTAATATCTTTTAGTGGGCTGACCTATTTAATTGGTCTTAGGTTATGGTATAAATGTAAGATCTCATTTGTGAGATTGATATGCGATTGGAAAAATAATTGTAATAAGGTATATGCAAAAATAAGTAGAGCTATACATGCAGACATCATTTGAAGGTTGAAGGAAGGTTTTTGTGAAGGCAATCAGATTTTAACTGGTACTGAATCCAGCATATGAAGATGCTATTTTATGTAGTACATTATCATTGGATTTAACCATCCAATTGTAGTTAGTGTGACTCTCATTTTGTGATTGAGTAGTGAGCTCTGGGCAACTGGCCTTTCTGCATGTGTAGAATCCATATTGTACACACATACTATCTATGGTAGTATTATTTGATTGTGGGTAAGGATTCCCACTATGGTTTTTCCCCTTATAGGATTTCCACGTACAAATATTTGTGTTATGTGTTGTGGATGTTATTGTCTTTTTGTTTCATGCATTAATCTTTACTGGTACTGCAATTAAGTGATAAAACTGTCTACCAGCATAAAGTTTGGTTTATCGGCATTAAGCATTAAGTTTTGGTTAAGTTAATTTTGGTTGAATTTATTGGACAATTGATTCACTCCCCTCTCAGTTGTCTCTAGGACCTAACAATTGGTATCAGAGCATAGTCCTCTTTTTGCAGAAGTTTAACAGCTTGAGGAGATCCAATGTCTTCTAACTATTTCAGGAAGGACAGTCTGAAACTTGATGAAAATAACTATGGCATATGGAAGATCAGGATGGAGATACATTTGAATTGCATTGGAAAGGAAATATGGGATGTTACAAAGAATGGCTATACTGCTCCTACTCAAGGTCAACTTGTTATCACTGTTTTGACTTTTGGGTGATTTTTTTCCTTAATCTGCTAAAACTTGCAAAGTTATGCTTATACTTCATCTTGCCTCTGAGTTATTGGTCAAAAGGTTTAGGGTTTTTTTGAAATTTACCCTTGCTATGTTTTGGAATCCCCTGTTGGCATATGCACACTCCAATGAGACATTTTAGGTGATTGAAAGTTTTGTCATTGATGACAACCTTACAATCCTATGACACCGGCAAGGCATTCCACCGACACTAGCAAGATCAGACTCTACACCGGCACTCACATCACCGACATCAGCAATGAAAGGAAGTATACTGGCATAGAGGCCGACAAGAATTTTGTTGTTTATATATTTTGTTTATTATTGTAAAATCTTTGTAAGACGACTTGGCAAGTTGTAAAATGACTCTTATATAAGAGAGATCATTGTAGAACATTTGTAATAAAGTAAGAAGATTATAATTAGGCAAAATAAAGCAGACCTATTATGCAAATTATAGGTTAAGGGTTTATGTAAGAAGCAGAGCAGAAATTGGTACTGGATTTGGCATTATAGATGCTATCTTGAAGCAGTACAAGACACTGGATTTATAGAATCCATTTTGTAAGTCAGTGAGACTTCCTATTTTGTATTTGAGTAGTGAGCTCTAGGCAGTTGGCCTTGTGCATGTGTAGGCCCCTATTGTAGCAGTAATATTCTCTTATTGGCCAGTAAGTGAATATTGTGGGTCACAAATCCCACCGAGGTTTTTCCCACACTAGGTTTCATCGTTAAATCCTTGTGTTATGGTGTGTTTTTCATGTGGTTGTTTTTATCTTTGTTTATTACATTACTTTCTGCTTACCGGTACATAGTATTAATATAGTCTACATGTTTTAAGTTAAGAAAATCTTACAACCGGTTAGATACTGATTCACCCCCCCTCTTAGTATATGTGGAAATCCTAACAATTATACTCAAAAGGTCAACATTGTGGTAGATAAAGACACAACGGATAAGACTGACCTACCAGAGGTCACTACAAGCATGGTTACTTCCTCCACTAGTGGAATTCAGAATGTTGGTTCATCCTCAGCAAATTACAAATCAACCAATGTAATTGAAGTTCTTTTAGATTCTTTGAAGAAAATAACTGATTGCAGTTCACAAGCTTATAAAGCTATAGATGACACAATCCCAATTTTGAGGATGATAGCTCCTAAATGCAACATAGATAATAAGGATTCTTTAAGTCAACTTGACACCTTGTCGAAGTATATTACTGACAAAACAATGACAGTTGAGCAAATAAAGGAACAGGCATTCAAAGATAGGTTGGAAATTGAAAAACAGAAATTCTTTGAGGATCAAATAAAGAAGTGTACTAGGGAATTTAACACACTTCTACCGGAACTATGTAACATATTGAAGGAATGTAAAACTCTATACAAAGATACTTGCAAGACAAACTTTTGACAGTGGACATAGATAAGAAGATGAGCAAAGTACAAGAAGAAATTAATAAACTTGCTGACAATTTTGTTAATTCACTTGATACATTATCAGTTTTTGAGCAAAAGATAACAAGTTTAGAGGAAGAGCTACTGAAGCTAGAGAGAGAAAAGGAGAGAATAATAAACAAGGCTAAGAATGTGAGACTAAGACTAAGTCCCAGACTGGACTATCTAGCATCCCTGAGAAAGGAAATATCTAAGGCATTAGTACAAGGACAGAAAACACCGACAGAGCATATGCAACAACTCACCGGTATAGTTCAAAGAACAGAGGCAACAATAAAAGATAGTAAGAAATTTATGGAAAGCATAAATTTGGTTTTGGCGGATCTCTTTCAAATTGTAACCACTCAGTTACAAGGTTGAGGCAGAAAACTACAACTCTATTGACACCTTGACAACCTTTGTCACTGATGCCAAAGGGGGAGTAGTAGTATGAGAAAATAATCAGCAAAAGGCTTATCTGCTTAGGGGGAGCTCACATATTTTTGGTACACAATTTTTGGATTACAAGTTTTGGAATTTTCTCATGAGTATTGCCATCAATGCCAAAGGGGGAGGTTATTGGCATATGCACACTCCAATGACATTTTAGGTGATTGAAGGTTTTGTCATTGATGGCAACCTTACAATCCTATAACACCGACAAGGCATTCCACTGGCACTAGCAAGATCAGACTCTACACCGGCACTCAAATCATCGACACCGGCAACGAAAGGAAGTATACCAGCACAGAGGCTGACAGGATTTTTGTTGTTTATATATTTTGTTTATTATTGTAAAATCTTTGTAAGCCGACTTGGCAATTTGTAAAATGACTCTTATATAAGAGAGATCATTGTAGAACATTTGTAATAAAGTAAGAAGATTGTAATTAGGAAAAATAAGGTAGACCTATTATGCAAATTATAGGTTAAGGGTTTATGTAAGAAACAAAGTAGAAACCAGTACTGGATCTGGCATTATAGATGCTATCTTGAAGCAGTACAAGACACTGGATTTATACAATCCATTTTGTAAGTCAGTGAGACTTCCTATTTTGTATTTGAGCAGTGAGCTCTAGGTAGTTGGCCTTCCTGCATGTGCAGGCCCCTCTTGTGGCAATAATATTCTCTTATTGGCCAGTAAGTGAATATTGTGGGTCACAAATCCCACTGAGGTTTTCCCACACCGGGTTTCCTTGTTAAATCCTTGTGTTATGGTGTGTTTTCCATGTGGTTGTTTTTATCTCTATTTATTGCATTACTTTCTGCTTACCGGTACACAGTATTAATATGCTCTACATGTTTTAAGTTAAGAAAATCTTACAACCGATTAGATACTGATTCACCCCCCCCCCTCTCAGTATCTGTGGGAATCCTAACATCCCCGCATTCTATTTCTATGTTACTTTTTCCACTTAAGTGGAAGGGTCACTCCACCGTGAAAAGAGGTTCTCCCTTTTACATTTATCCTAGGCAGGTCCTTAAAATGTTTTTTTTTTATGCCTTCCCCTAAGTTTTATTTCCTTGTCGGGTTTCCTAAAGATCATGTAGGTTTTAGTTGATCTGACGGTGTGCGTTGTTTTGTGAGGAAAAGATGTGCAAAACTTACCTTTCGTGAAGTAATGAAAAGGTGTCAGGCCCGGGTAAAATGGTCACAAGGAAGGCTAACGGATGATCATCTCTCAGAAGATCTAACAGACCATGTTGTTTCGTAGCCCAGAGATGCATGAGACTTACCTTTCACGAAGTAGTGAAAGGAGTGGTGGACTCGGGTAAGTGGATTAAAGAATGAATTTAAAGATTGAGCATCTTGATCAAGATCTGACGGTGCACGTTAATTCATGAAGTAGCAAAAGCCTGGTGGGCCCCAAAAGATAAGTGAATCCTCTAGTTAAAACCTGATCATATCCAAAAAGATTTAATGGCCAACACTATTTTGCTCGGCAAATGTGTTTGATGTTTATCTTATGCAAAATGGTGAAAGGATAGTGGGCTCGATGGAAGGTTTGCTTGAAAGGTAAAAGAGGTGCCTCTTGAGGTAGATCTAATGGTCCGTGTTATTTCACTGGGCAAAAAATGCACGAGGTTTATCCTTTGTGAAGAAACGAAAGGAGGATGGGTCTGGAAGATAGGAAGCTCATGGTTTTAAAGACTGATCAATTTGGAGTTGATCGGATGACCCGCATTGATTCACAGCCAGAAGCAACATGAGATTTACCTTTCACGAAATGGTGAAATGAGCTGGTGTTTACATGGCTAATGATGTGGCAATGCAGTTGGATGCCTGGCTAAGGCAAAAGGTAATGTGTCGGATGGACACATGGCTCTAGAGGATCGGGAAGGGCCCACTTTGATTGAGCAATGATGGTGATAAGATTCATGGCTAAAGTAAAGCACGTGGCAGTTAAGATGTGGATCCTGATAGAGTTCTTGGGAAAATGGGTGGTTGACATGTAAGAGTTATCTGCCCAATCAATAATGCAAGTGGAATCCATGCAGAGGGCCCACTCTGAATGTTAAGGGATGGTAAAAGTGGTGCATCTCAAAGGTGATCCAACAATCAGCACTATTTCACAGCCCAAAGATGTAGGGTTGTTAACCTTTGCAAAACAACAAAAACCTTAAGTGGTGATGGTTGTGTGCAGTTAGTGAAAAAGACTGGCGGTCATCGTAAGAAGTAAAGATCAAGTGGATGGTAGAAGATCTGACGAACAACATTGTTTCGCATGATAAAAATGCATGAGGTTTACCTTTCACGAAGAAGGAAAAGGAAGGTAGGGCCTGTTTCTAAGTAGAATGACTGGGTAAGGTAAAGGACGTGTAGGTCTTTTGGGATCCAATGAACGTCATTTGCTTTGCAATGAAAAGGTGCAAGGATTTTAAACTCCACGAAATAGCGAAAGGTGAAACACTTAGAAGATTTTATGATCTGTTGGAGCCATTTTTTGAATTCAATTCTGAGTTGATTGCCGAAGCATGCGGTTTTAATGTTTCAATTCAATGCCTAGTTGCCATATTAAGCTTCACATCAACTAAACATTGGCACCATTTTGAAGATTTTTGCAGAGAAGCCGGTGCATAGAGCGAATTTCTTCCGGCAAGTAGTAAGTTTCTGCATATTGCTTGTTAGTTACAGTCTGAATTGGTATCACTGCATGCTTGTTCTGATTAATTAAGAAAAATAGGTTTTCAGGACTTGAAACCTTTAATATAGGAAATTAAGATAAGTCATCAAAGAGTCCAGAGCATAAAAACCGCTTACAAAATGATTGACAATAAAACCAGCATACCAAAGAAACTAGGAAGCCACTACATAGTTATAGTCTTCAGAAGGTCCTCCACCTTTTTCACCAACTGGTCATAGTTGGCCGCAACAACTTGGAGATCATCTAGATCCTTATTAGGCTTCTTTTCTTTCTTTTTACCTTTGGTTCTAGTTCTAGGTCCTTGAGCATCTCCTGTGCCTTCAGTGTCAGGGTCAATATCCTAGGTATCCTTCTCCTCGTCCAATTTGCTGATGAGAGTTTTAGTATTGCCAATAAAAACCTTCAAGATGTCTAAACTTTTCTCTGTAATACTCTTGAGGCAAACCTCAATTTTTCTGACTTTACTGACAGTGCCCGACATAGTTTGATCCATAGCGTCAGCAAGAGTTTTCCTCTCCAGCTGGTCTTTCTCTATTTTCTCAAATTTGGGGTTGAAGATGTCTCTTATATTTTCAACTTTTGCAATAGTATTTTTCAAGTCCTCAATATAATCAGCCATAGTCTTCCCTTTCCCAGTGTTGATAGTTTCCACAATCTGAATTCTGTGGCTAAGCTTCTTGTTGTCATCCACAACTTTCTTGCAACTAGTTATTAACCACTCCATGGTGTCCATAAAGCCTTTCATACCCTCAAGAGGAGGGTTCAGGGGAAGATCAATCTTACCGGAGTTGTCTTGTTCCTTTTTTGGAGTGTCACCAAAAGTATCTGTGTCGTCAACCCTATGAACCTCTCCAGTGATCACCTTCTCCAGGTTCTGTTTAGCTTCCAAAATATTTTCCTTCTTATGAGCCTCCAGCTCCTTCACACTCTCCACCTTTCTCTTATTCTAGTTTCTAGTCTGAGTATGGACTTTAGTTTTCTTTTTCAGAGAACCCTGGCATTTCTCCTTCTCCGAGTCTTCAGAGACCTCCTCCTCCTCCGAGGAGCTAATATGGAGGATTTTGCCTTAAATTTTTTTTCCCTTTGAGGAAGAAGGTTTGGTTTTCATATATTTCCTCTTCTTACCAATTTCAAATTCTAAGTCATCCAAATTCTCCTCAGAGTCACTCGTTGGGTCACTTGAGGAACCCTCATCCATAGAAAAAGCAGAGTCTGACCCATCGTCCTCAGACTCAATAGAGGGCTGAGGGTGGACAATCTGATTAGCCTTGAGATGATCATAAATAAGAACCATTAAGCCTTGATGCATGGCAATGTCCCCCATTGTGTTCTCTTTATAGGCCTTAATGGTGGCATTCATAGAGCATAACAGAAAATAAGGAAAGTTAACCTTCTCATCATGCCTAAAATGATTCAACAAAACAAAATGGTAGCTGTATACTTTAGTAAATCTACCATACAAAGTAATATAGGGCATTATAACAGAGAGAACCTTCCGATAAGGTTTAACAAAAGCCCTAGGGGGATAGTAAGTTTTACTTAGCTTCACCAGACATTTTTTCTCCTTGTCAGTTTCAAGATATCTCTCAATGGCCTCCTTACTCACTTTTCTGTCTCTATAGAATTTGCTTCCTTCCCTTCGGAGACCCGTGGCTTGGGTGATAAGATCTTCATCTATGACAGCAGACTGGTCTCCCATTTTCAAAGTGCCCTTTTTCCAGTTTTTGCAGAAGAAACTGGTGACCATGCCATCCCATCCATAGAGTCTCTCCATAAATTTAGAAACCCACCCTTTTGCAAAATATTCCAGACCTCCTCCTTCTGCTTCCATTCCTTGCAGCTACTAGGTTCGTATCAACGTTTGTTTCTGTCCATGTTTTGTTTGTTCAGAGCAGAAAAATGAAACTTGCAAAGAGTTTTAGACAAAGTTTCTCGAAGCTACCAAATTTACCCATAAAGCGTGGGAAGTTATAGAATGAGTAATATAATAAGTGGTGCTGACAATATTATAATAACTTAGAGTACTCCATTTAGTACATTTAATTATTGTTTTATCCATCAAAGATCTTTGGAGTGTTACTATATCTGTCATTAAAAATGAATAGTCTGACATCCTCAAGGAGTCCTTGTTCTCCTATCCATGTAATCATTTCATCTTTATTGACCACCATGTTGGCTGCCCAGTTAGCAAACCCATTGGCTTGACGGTAGATATGAGATATATAACTTTTTTCAAAAGTGCTAATAAGGTCTCTAGCGGCTTTTATAATATTATGGATAGACCATGAGGGCTAAGAGGTCCCCTTGAGACATATAATGATGTTGTTTTAATCCCCTTCAATCCATATGAAGGGGCAATTCCATCTTTTAGCAAGGAGAATTCCTTGGAGAGCTTCCATTTCTTCTGTTTTGTGGTTTGTTTGACTCCTTATTGGGACAACAATCATTTCCTTGCATATTCCTTTATCATCTCTAAGAATAGCTCCACAACCCACATGGCCCAGATTACCTTTTGCAGCACCATCAAAATTGACTTTGAACCAACCATGAGGGGGAGTTTTCCATCTTGCTTCAAGTCTTTTGTTTTTCTTAGGGTCAGAGCTTCCAACATTCTTCAAATTCTAGAAACTTAAAATGTTAGATTCCAGGGGGTTGGTCAAAAAACATAGACACCCAATGATCCCAATATTCTCCACAATCGCCCATTGTATTTTCTGGAACACAATATCCTGATTGAGGGAAGTTTTCCTGAAGATACGATTATTTCTTTCTTTCCATAATCTCCACAGAATGTGATAAAGTGATAGCTGCCACATAGATCTTAAAAAGGAGTTAGACCAATGGATATTCTAGGAGTAGAACAACTCACTGATAGTTATAGGAAATATCAAATCAATGCTAAAACTTTTAAGAAATCTATCCCAAACCAAGGAAGAAAAGGAATAGTGGATGGCTAGGTGGTCCATTGACTCTTCCTCCTTAAGACACAGAGAACATCTATTAGGAAAGGCAAAACCTCTACCCCTGAGGTTATCTAGGGTCAAGATTTTATTTTGAAGAATAGTCCCATAGTAAAAGTTGATTTTGGGGGTCAGGCCCATAATCCAAGCTTTAGACCAGAAAGGATTATCAAGAGGGGTGGGGGAGAGAACACCATACATTGAAGAAACTGTAATGATACCTTTGGGTTCATATTTCCAAATGAGGGAGTCTTCCTCTTTGTTCAACCATACCGAAGATAGGTGGATCTTGAGCTTTATGAGACTTGGGTGGATACTTTCAATGTTTTTCCATTTATTGCCAGACCAATACCCTTCAACTAAGGTGCCAAAAATTCTAATACAAGAGGGAGCATGAGGGGCCCATTCAAGGAAATCACTCAAGGGTTTATCAAAAAGCCAAGGGTCTTCCTAGAATTTAACTCTCCTACCATTTCCAACTTTCCATATAACTCCTTTAGCAATGCTTTCTCTGCACTTAGAGGCATGATTCCATATATGGGACCCATTAATACTAATTTCCGAGTTGATAAAAGAAGAAAGAGAAGAGAACATAAGAGAGTACTTACTTCATCAGATTTTACACCATTCAGTATCTAAATGGAACATTCTCCAGACTTTCTTGGACAGGAGAGCTTCATTTAAGGTCCGGATTCTTCTCAGGCCCATACCTCCTTTACTTTTTGGTCTGCATACCTAATCCCAAGCGACAAGAGACATTATTTTCTTGTCCTCAACCTCTGACCATAGAAATTTTCTTTGAATTTTCTCAATTGCATCAGCATACTTAAATGGAATTCTGAAAAGGCTTAGGGCATGTTAACATTTGCAATTATACTAGACAATGGAAGATTGTTGGCATTTCAATAAGGATATTGAGAAAGTTGTTGATGATTATGGATATAATTGATTAAGGATGTTTACTATCTTGATATTATTATTTTGTCATTGATGTCAAGAAATTGATTTTCTAATTCAGTACGATGTTGCCAAATCTTGAGAAATATGATTTAAAGAGTATAAAGATGTCGGTAAAAGACATAGAAAGAATATGATGAATAAGGGGATGAATAAGGTACTCAATGGGCAACTATTACCGAGTCAGAAAATGATGAGATCATGATGTTTAGATTGTTTTGACATCATACAGATGTTGTAAATTGTAAGGTTAATACTATACTATGTTATCAAGCAAAGAACCTAGTCAGTAAACCCTAAGGTTATTGCTATAGGTTAATGAAGGTAGAATGTCTACCGAGTGAAGTTTAGTATTCATCGAGTAATTACTGAGTTGTAACCAAGCTATAATAGAATACATTAAATGGTTACATGCATTATTTAATGAAGGAAGCTGATGAGCTAGAACTGATTAGATGATTGGTATGTTGTGCATAACGTTTGTTAATGAATCTATGGCAAAGGAAAATCGGCATGAAGATCTGTAAATCAGATTGAACTGCAATACCCTAGCACAAGTTCCAAGAAATGTATGCAAGTTCCTAGGTGGGGAAAAACACTTTTCAGCTTGAAGGATACATTGAACCTGGACAAGATTGAAGATTTGATGGCTATGATTGATCATGGGAAATGTGATCAAGGAGATTAAGCGGTTAGCTAATTGTTTATAAATAGGGAACTATTGATAAACAATGTATGCATAGGGATGCTACATAGTGATTACCGAGCATAGAAGCTTGAAGACCTATTTGAATAACAAAGTATAGAAGCCCAACAAATGGACAAGATTAGTTCTATGTCTAGATTATATTGAGCAAATAAGAATCTGCTTTAGCATTTTAGATGTGAAGTTTCAGATAGATTTTTATTACTGTTATTTTGTGAAAGTGACAGAAAATCTCTTAACTGAGTGGACTTAACAGTCTTATTTGTAAAACCCTCTAGCAAGGTGACATTCTGATTCAGTGTTTGAAATCCTTTAACAAGGTCACTTTTAATAAGGTGAAGATCCTAACAAATCTGAAGGAAATCCCTTAACCGGGTCACATCTAGCAATGTGTTTGTAATCTTTAACAGGATTTGCATTTAATCGAGCATACTCTAGAAGAGTATATTTCTTAGTTGGTCCGAAATCCCACAGTGGTTTTTCCCTAATTGGGTTTCCACGTTAAATCTAGTGTTATGAGCTTTATGATGTTTATATGCTTTTGAGTCTACATGTTTTGATTATATTATTGAAGTATATGTTATCGAGGTTGAATCTGATGGTTTTATGGAAGATTAAGTTTGTATGATTCACCCCACCCTCCCATCTTGTTGGCTATTGGATCTATACTTACATTAAGTATCAGAACTATCAATTGGTATCAGAGCTTAGGACTCTGGGAAGAAAAGTTTAAAGGTACTTGAGGCAAAGATCCGAAGATGTAAAAGAGGGATGGACAGAAGTTGAACAAATCAAGGTTCTCTACATGGTAGAAAAGGATGAAGCTGCACCTATCACGAGTTGGAGAATATTATGTATATTATCTGGAGAATGATTTCATCACACCAAGCACCTATCCATTGACTATGGAAGAGATAAAGGAAAAGCAAGAACGTATCCAAGCAATGATTGAAATAACATCTGCATTGACCGACTCACAGTTTAATGATCTAGAAGGCTGCAATGATGCAAAGGCTATATGGAATAAGCTTATATCAGTATATGGAGGAGATGAACATGTTCAAAGAGCAAAAGTAGATAGTCTAAGAGGACAACTTGAATCTATGAGGATGAATGAAGGTAAGAACATAACTCAGTATAGTACAAGACTAAAGGAGATTGTCAATCAAATCAAAGGAGCAGGTGGAACTATTGAAGAAAAGGATATAACAAGTAAGTTGTTAATAACACTTCTACTGGCTTATGCAATCTGCGTCTCTGCAATCAATGAATTGAGGTCTGTACCTAATATGCTAGTTTCTTTAGATGCTACTATTGGTAAGCTACATGCATTTGAGTTAAGTAACTTTGATAACAGTGGATCTTTGGTAAATAAAGTTGAATCTGCATTTAGTTCTTTTCATCTTGATGAATCTAATGATTACAATGAAATAAAGTATAAGTACTCTGAAGGAGATCACAGTGGAGCAAGTGAAAGATTTTGTAAGAACATAGAAGAAGTACACAAAATGTATGAGGAAATCAAAACGTAGGAAGAGTTTGAAGCACTATTATCCAGAAGGTTACCAAGAGGCAAAGGTAAGTATAAAGGAAAACTACCTTTGAAATGTTTCAATTGTGATAAGATAGGACATATGGCTTCTAACTGTCCTGACAAAGATTCTACTGAAAAGAGAGATTATCAAGATGACAGATAGAAAGACAATCATTACAGAGGACACTGAGACTTCAAAAGAAGAGATAAAAAGACATGCTTAATAGCTGATGAGGAATCTAATGATGATAAATCAGATGAAACTGATACAGAGGAAGTAGTTTATGTGGCTATCAAAGATGGATCAGATGAAGAAAGGTATGGGGAAAAAGCCCTAATATCTCACATAAACACTAATGATTCTTGGATCATAGATAGTGGATGCTCATATCATATGACAGGTGATAAACACAAGTTTGTTATGTTAGAAGATTATGATGGATGCTATGTTAGATTTGGTAATGATGCGCCATGTCCGGTGAAAGGTAAAGGATCTATAACACTTCTTGACAATGCAAGATGCAATGATGTTTATTGGGTTGAAGGTTTGAAATACAATTTGTTGAGTGTAGCACAGCTAAACAATACAGGTTACCAAATAGAATTTTAGAAAGGAATTGTCAAAGTTCATGATAAGAATGGAAAGTTAGCTGCTACCGGGACACAAACCAAAGGTAACACATTTCACCTTGAATCAACTCAGAACAAGTGTCTATATGCAAAGATAGATGATACCTAGTTATGGCATAAAAGGTTTTGTCATGTAAATTTTGATAATCTGGTCAAAATAAGTAAGAAGCACCAAGTAAGAGGTCTACCAAGTCTTGAAAAACCTGAGAATGCTATGTGCTGAGGATGATAGATGGGTAAGATGACAAGATCAAGCTTCACAAGTAAGTCTTACACTTCTAAGGGAATTTTAGATCTTGTGCACACTGATATTTGTGGTCCTATGAAAGTTCAAAGTTATTATGGTGATAAATATTTCATATTATTTGTGGATGACTATTCAAGGATGATGTCAGTAATGTTTTTAAAAGAAAAATTAGAAGCTTTTCAAATGTTTAAATGGTACAAGGCAAGAGTTGAAAATCAAATAGGGAGACAACTGAAATGTCTTAGATCAGATAGAGGAGAGTTCAGATCTGATGAGTTCAACTTATTCTGCAATGATCATGGTATTAAAAGATAAGTCTCTACACCAAGAACTCCACAACAGAATGGAATAGCTGAGAGAAGAAACAGATCTATTGTGGATTGTGCTAGAACACTGATGATTGAAAAGAAAGTGCCACAAACATTTTGGAGAGAAGCAATAAGCACAGTAGTTTACACCCTAAACTGAGTATAACTGAAGAAAGGTACTTTGAAGACACCATATGAAATATAGTATGACAGGAAACCTAATGTAAGTTATTTTAAAATCTTTGGAAGTAGATGCTATGTACACAAAGATGATAGAAATGGCAAGTTTGATCAGAAAAGTGAAGAAGGAACATTTCTAGGTTATTCTTCTAAAAGCAAAGCATTTAAATGTCTGATCAAATCATGTAACAAAATAGTAGAAAGTGCAAATGTGAAAATTGATGAATTTGCAGAAAGAAATGATGAAGGAAATTCCAAGGAACCAGAAGATTATGATGAATTTGTCTATGTTCAACCGACAAGTCTTATTAAGAAAAATGTTGAAGAAAATGAAGAGAATATCTAGTTACTGAGTAATGAAGAAGATCATACAGAGCCTTCCAATCCTATATTAGCCAAGTATGTCAGAAGACATCATGCACTGAGTCAGATTATAGGAGATAAGGATGATCCAGTGACAAGGAACAAACTGAGATAGAACACATGTTTGATATCTGAATTTGAATCGACAATAGTGAAAAAGGCATTTAACAGTGAAGATTGGATAAATGCTATGATAGAAGAGATTGATCAAATCAAGAAGAATGACACATGGACACTAATCCCAAGACCAAAGGACAAAAATGTAATCGATACAAAGTGGATTTTTAGAAACAAGCTAAATGAAAAAGTAGAGGTCATTTGAAATAAAGCAAGACTAGTTTGCGAAGGTTATGCTCAAGAAGAAGGAATTGATTATGGTGAAACTTTTGCACCTATGACTAGACTTGAAGGAGTAAGAACATTGTTGGCATATGCTACTTTCAAAAACTTCAAGGTATATCAAATGGATGTCAAATCTGAATTTCTAAATGGAATATTAGAAGAAGAAGTTTTTATTGAACAACCTAAAGGATTTGTAGAAGACAATAATAAAGATCAGGTACGTAAATTGAACAAAGCTTTATATGGTTTGAAACAAGCACCTAGAGCATGGTATGAAAGATTGCACTCTTATTTGATTAATATTGGTTTTATAAGGACAAGTGAGAACAACAATATGTACATGAAGAATGATGAAAATGGAATACTGATCTCAGCCATATTTGTTGATGATATTATATTTTGTGGAAATGACTCTCTATGTAAGAACTTTGGAAATGAAATGAGCAAATAATTTGAGATGCCATTAATTGGTGAGATAAAATATTTTATAGGTTTACAGATATTGCAAATAAAAAATGAGATTTTCGTTACTCAATCTAAGTACATAAAGGAAATCTTGAAGAAATTTGGAATGGAGGATTCAAAACCAGTAAGTACTCCTATGACTACCAACTATAAACTATCAAAGAATGATGAATTTGCATCTATTGATGAGACACTTTATCAATCCATGATTGAAAAGCTACAATATGTTGTTCACAGCAGACCAGACATAGCACATGCAGTAGGTATAGTTGCAAGATTCTCTGCAGATCCTAAGGAAACACACATGATAGAAATCAAAAGAATTTTTAGATACTTGAAAGGCATAGAGGATTATGGCTTAGTATATCAGAAAGGAAATGATTTTGATTTAAAAGTTTATACTGATGCTGATTGGGCAGGCAACATTGATGACAGAAAAAGCACAAGTGGAGGAGCTTTCTTTTTAGGAGAAAGACTAGTGAGTTGGCTTAGCAAGAAACAAGGATGGGTTTCACAGTCAACAATAGAAGCTAAATACATTGCTATAGTATTGAATTGTACCAACATTGCATGGATCAAAAAACTGTTGGAAGGAATAAATGAGAAAGTTACCGAGCCAATAACTATATTCTGTGACAATACTAGTGCCATTAACATTTCAAAGAATCCTGTTATGCACTCTAAGACAAAGCACATCTCTATCAAATATCATTATCTTAGAGAAGAAGCTCAAGAGAAGAAAGTGGTGTTGGAGTATGTTAGCACAAAGGAACAAATAGCAGATATCTTTACCAAGCCACTACCAAGGGACACTTTTGAATATCTCAGAAGTAAGTTAGGGGTCCTACCCCTATCTTCTACTCACTGACCAAGTTTGGTGAAAGCATCAATTCAATGACTCTATCGAATATCTTTTCAGAGTTGATGTTGATTTACATAGTTTAGGATGTTTTTCTAAAGGTGTACAAAAAATAGTACAGGAAATAGTACTGGAAAAATACAGGAAACAATACAGGGAACAAAAATTGAAGGCAAAATGCTCTGACTGAGACTCAGTTGATACACAAACAACAAGAAATCACTTCATATAGGAAGAAATTATGTTTTAATTATTTAGTTTTTGGCATTGTTGTCAAAGGGGGAGAAGACTAATATAAGGGAGAGAAGACTGATTGAAAAGACTGAAGAAAATATGAGAAGTCTGATGTATGGGGGAGAATTCTAATGACAGTAAGAGAGCATTTTAGCATTTCTGAATCACAGCAATCTGAATCTTTTTAAGGTCAAATCAATTGGTTTTGCCATCAATACCAAAGTGGGAGATTGTTAGCATTTGGCATTATAATAGACAATGGAAGATTATTGGCATTTCAATAAGGATATTGAGAAGGTTGTTGATGATTATGGATATAATTGATTAAGGATGTTTACTATCTTGATATTATTATTTTGTCATTGATGTCAAGAAATTGATTTTCTAATTCAGTATGATGTTGCCATATCTTGAGAAGTATGATTTAAAGAGTATAAAGATGTCGGTAAAAGACATAGAAAGAATATGATGAATAAGGGGATGAATAAGGTATTCAATGGGCAACCATTACCGAGTCAGACAACGATGAGATCATGATGTTTAGATTATTTTGACATCATACATATGTTGTAAATTGTAAGGTTAATACTATACTATGTTATCAAGCAAAGAACCTAGTCGGTAAACCCTAAGGTTATCGCTATCGGTTAATGAAGGCAAAATGTCTACCGAGTGAAGTTTAGTATTCATTGAGTAATTACCGAGTTGTAACCGAGCTATAAAAAAATACATTAAATGGTTACATGCGTTATTTAATGAAGAAAGCTGATGAGCTGGAACTGATTAGATGATTGGTATGCCATGCATAATGTTTGTTAATGAATCTATGGCAAAGGAAAATTGGCATGAAGATCTACAGCTCAGATTGAACTGCAATACCCTAGCACAAGTTCCAAGAAATGTATGCAAGTTCCTAGGTGGGGTAAAACATTTTTCAGATCGAAGGATACATTGAACTTGGACAAGATTGAAGATCTGATGGCTATGGTTGATCATGGGAAATGTGATCAAGGAGATTAAGCGGTTAGCTAATTGTTTATAAATAGGGAAGTATTGATAAAGAGTGTATGCAGGCAAATGTATGCATAGGGATGCTATATAGTGATTATCAAACACAGAAGCTTGAAGACCTATTTGAATAACAGAGTATAGAAGCCCAGCAGATGGACAAGATTAGTTCTATATCTAGATTGTATTAAGAAAATAAGAATCCGCTTTAGCATTTTAGATGTGAAGTTGCAGATAGATTTTTATTACTATTATTTTGTGAAAGTGACAAAAAATCTCTTAACCGAGTGGACTTAACAGTCTTATTTGTAAAACCCTCTAGGAAGGTGACATTCTGATTGAGTGTTTGAAATCCTTTAACAAGGTCACTTCTAACAAGGTGAAGATCCTAACAGATCTGAGGGAAATCCCTTAACTGGGTCACATCTAGCAATGTGTTTGTAATCTTTAACAGGATTTGCTTTTAACCGAGCATACTCTAGAAGAGTATATTTCTTAGTGGGTCCAAAATTCCATAGTGGTTTTTCCCTATTTGGGTTTCCATGTTAAATATGGTGTTATGAGGTTTATGATGTTTATATGCTTTTGAGTCTGCATGTTTTGATTATATTATTGAAGTATATGTTACCGAGGTTGAATCTGATGTTTTTATGGAAGATTAAGTTTGTATGATTCACTCCCCCCTCTCATCTTCTTGGCTATTGGATCTGTACTTACAATAAGTATCAGAACTATCAAGGCATAGATTAGTATGCTTTGAAGAGAAGCTTTTAGAAGTTGAAGCTTTCTAGCTTGACTCAGAATGGCTGCTTTCTAACCAGCTAATTTTTTATGAAATTTATCCACAAGTGAGCTCCAAAAAGGATCAGGAGGTGTAATGCCCATGGGGAGGCCAAGATAGGTCGTAGGAAGATCATCAATCCTACATTCCAGGATTTTTCTGATTCTTTGTTGTCTTCTCTCTATAGTATTGATGGAAAAAACTTCACTTTTGATCCAATTAATAGGCTAACTAGAAGCTAAGGTAAACTTACAAAGAGTATTCTTTAGGGTTCTAGCTTCAAAGATACTTGATTCCCCCGTAATAATAGTATCATCCACAAACTATTGATGGGAGCAAATAAGGTCAACAGAAGAAGGTTGGAGTCCCTCAAAAGATCCTTGCATAACCATATTTTCCATGGACCTACCAAAACATTTTGCCATAATGATAAAGAGGATAGGGGAGATGGGATCCCTGATGCAGAGTGCACAACTGAAAGTGTGCAAATAGACTCAAAATGTCTCTAGGGCTCCAAAGGGTGACTCAAAGGACTTAGCCAACCCTACCCACATACAATAATGCTTTAAGAGGACTCAACCTCACCTACTGATAGACCTGCATAAGGCCAAACCCCAAACCCTATGGGTTACTCAACTTAGACCCAAAAGTTGCTTCCAGGACTCACTCCCCTATTGAGGCTCAAATAGGAAAAATGACTCAAATGATTCCTCTGATTAGGAACAAGACTTGGCACACTTCATTGTACCCTAGAAAACTAATTTCCAGCCATTGGTTTGACTCTCCAAACCCTCAAACACCAAATGCACAATTTGACCTACTAGGCTACTAGGTCTCTCAAACTAAAAAATAGATGATTCAAGGAAACTTTCCCAATGGACCTAGCACTGTTTTAATTGTTTTGAGACCTCCTATTAGTAGCCTAACATCCCCCAAAAGGACAGAGCCCCACAACACTCTTGCAACCCCCAATCGCTACAAGTCTCACAGGCCTAATTGGCCAAAATTGGCTTGGAACACTTGCCAATCATTGAAGTTGGGTGCATATTGAAAGGGAAGTGGTTTTGGAAGGTCTATCCACCTTTTAGGAACCTAAATCAATGCCTTGGACCAGGTTTTGGGCAGTCACCCATGCACAATATCATTAAACCCTCTTGATTGGCTAAATACATACAAAAATTTAGCCTAGGGCATGACCAAAATTCCCTTGGCCTTCACTTTCAGACCCAGAGCTTTTGGAGTCTTATAATACACCATTTGAACTTGCAAATTCCAGAAAACCAAAGAATTTCACTATGGGATTTGCAAGTTATGGGTCATTTTGGGTTAAAACCCTCCAAACCCTATGTTCACGGGTTGTCTTTAGTAAAACAACGATAACTTTCACCAAACAGCTCCAAATTGGGTCAAACAAAAGCCAAATGTTAGGTGATTCACCCCTTCACCCTGTCATGCCCATGGATCCATACAAACAATCCATACAATTGCTGTCTAAACTAGTTTGCTTTGAAAATCTATCTTTTATTGCAGAAAATTGGTCATGAATTATTACAAAAACCTCTAACCTCTTGGATTTCGAATTGGGAGCCTTAAATAGGATTCCTCAATCACATTTAACTAAACCCAATTAGTTGGAGATGTTGGACATGTCATCCAACCGAAATTTGCAAATGTTGTCATAGTTGCTATGCAACTTTTTTTTGCAATTGTTTGCACTTTTGCAACTTTGTGAGCATTTTTCCATGTTTGCACTTGATGGCGAACTTGGGACCTCTCAACCCATGGATTTGGGCATGAGATGATAGAAATGGACATCCTACCAAATCCTAAAATCAAAAACATGAAAATTGTCAAAATGGCCTAGGCTTGCCTAGACTAGATCCTAGTGGACTAAGGGACTTCTAGGCTTATAAAATGGCCTTAGAATGCCTTGACCACACATATTGGATCATGAGACATGGATGGTGGACCTCCATCCTTATTACAATTCCAAAATAGGAAAATGCAAATCCGGTGCCCTGCACCAATCCCCTTGCCTTAGACCTCTAGAAGCTTGGAAGAAGGGGGGAGGGGAACCATTAACAAGAACAAAAAAAGAGGCTAAAGTAATAAGCTGGCTGAAAAGGTCAACACATTTAGAGGAAAAACCATAAGCCATAAGTACCTTCACAAGAAAAGGCCAGTCAACCCAGTCATTGGCCTTGGAGAGATCAAGCTTAAGGATGAGACCCTGCTTCTTGGCCCTAACAAGAGAATGAATATTCTCATGGACAGTTATAATGGAGTCAAGAATTTGTCTACTAGGGACAAAACCATTTTGCTGATGATTAATCAAAGAAGGAAGGATAGTCAGAATTCTAGTGGAAAGGACCTTGGAAATAATCTTATAAAAAGAGTTACATAAACTAATTGGTCTAAACTTGTCCATAGAGTCTGCACCTTGGATTTTGGGTATGAGAGCAATGAAAGTACCATTGCTTTCTTTCAAAGGTCGTCTCCATGCTTGTTTTCTTAGAAGTTTGTCCAATGAAAGTATCATTGCATGCTTGTTTTCTCAAAAGTTTGTCCAAATATTAATTGAATAACTGCAATTCCAGGATGGCACCAAGAAGGGATTTCACAGGGAAAGTGAATTATAAGGATAGAGCTATATGTGATGATTTCTTGGAATAATTAACCATGTCTACAAATATCGCTGCTAAGATTAAAGAATTAGTGCCCAAGGCCCCCCGTTTTAGAATTGGCGATGGTTTGTATGACAAAGGGAACTAGTTGAGGGATTCATAGATAGGGATATCAGGGCTGGGACTTTACAAGGTGGGTTTTGGTCAAAGACATTCCTCTGCTTGGATGAACAGTATATGGGAGTTAGACGCGGGAAAGCTCATAGTCCCTGGGGTTTTTATGGATGTAGATTTATTAAACCAGATTGCAAATAATTATGACCCTATTGATAAATGTGTTAGAAATGTAAATGGGGGAGCTTTAATTGAGATCAATGATGATGAATTTAGGAATTTTTTCAGGCTCAGTGAGGTGTCTAATTATTTAGAGCCCATAAATTTTGATACACTGGCCCAGTTTTACAATGTGCAGAGAGATCACCTCAGGAGTGGCCCTTTGAAAGAATTTTTTGTCAAAATAGGAGGACTAACTATTGTAGGCCCTAGTACCATGGAACCCTTCTCTCTAAATCTTTTCACCCTGAGGGCTAAAGGTATGTATTGGTCACTATATCAGATTTTTGGGGAAGATGTTGATACCACCATGCCAACTCACTACATGCTAATGATAGCATAGATTTTAAACCCCTCTCTAGCAATAACTTTTTGTTGGCAATATAGCATTATAACAAACAATGAAGGATTGTTGACATTTCAACAAGAATATTGAGAAGGTTGTTGATGATTATGGATATAACTGATTAAGGATGTTTACTGTCTTGATATTATTATTTTGTCACTGATGTCAAGAAATTGATTTTCTAATTCAGTATGATGTTGCCATATTTTGAGAAGTATGATTTGAAGAATATAAAGATGTTGGTAAAAGACACAAGAAAGATTATGATGAATAAGAGGATGAATAAGGTATTCAATGGGAAACTATTACCAAGTCAGACAATGATGAGATCATGATGTTTAGATTGTTTTAACATCATACATATGTTGTAAAATTGTAAGGTTAATACTATACTATGTTACTAAGCAAAGAACCTAGTCAGTAAACCCTAAGGTTATCACTATCGGTTAATGAAGGCAGAATGTCTACCGAGTGAATTTTAGTATTTATTGAGTTATAACTGAGTTGTAACCAAGCTATAACAGAATGCATTAAATGGTTACATGTGTTTTTTAATGAATGAAGCTGATGAGCTGGAACTGATTAGATGATTGGTATGTCATGCATAAAGTTTGTTAATGAATCTATGGCAAAGAAAAGTCGGCACGAAGATCTATAGCTCAGATTGAACCACAATACCCTAGCACAAGATCCAAGAAATATATGCAAGTTCCTAGGCGGGGTAAAATGTTTTCAGATCGAAAGATGCATTAAACCTGGACAAGATAGAAGATCTGATGGCTATGATTGATCATGGGAAATGTGATCAAGGAGATTAAGCGGTTAGCTAATTGTTTATAAATAGGGAACTGTTGATAAACAATGTATGCAGGCAAATGTATGCATAGGAATGCTACATAGTGATTACCAAGCACAAAAGCTTGAAGACCTATTTGAATAACAGAGCATAGAAGCCCAGCAAATGGACAAGATTAGTTCTATGTCTAGATTGTATTGAACAAATAAGAATCTGCTTTAGCATTTTAGATGTGAAGCTGTAGATAGATTTTTATTACTGTTATTTTGTGAAAGTGATAGAAAATATCTTAACCGAGTGGACTTAACAGTCTTATTTGTAAAACCCTCTAGCAAGGTGACATTCTTATTGAGTGTTTGAAATCCTTTAACAAGGTCACTTCTAACAAGGTGAAGATCCTAATAGATCTGAGGGAAATCCCTTAATTGGGTCATATCTAGCAATGTGTTTGTAATCTTTAACAGGGTTTGCTTTTAACCGAGCATACTCTAGAAGAGTATATTTCTTAGTGGGTCTGAAATCCCACAGTGGTTTTTCCCTATTTGGGTTTCCATGTTAAATCTGGTGTTATGAGGTTTATGATGTTTATATGCTTTTGAGTTTGCATGTTTAACAGTTTTGGTTATATTACTAAAGTATATGTTACCGAGGTTGAATCTGATGTTTTTATAGAAGATTAAGTTTGTATGATTCACCCCCCCCCCTCATCTTTTTGGCTATTGGATCTGTACTTACATTTAGTATAAGAACTATCCCTTTTGATTATGCACCTTACCTCACTAATGCAATTCATGCAGGGCTGGTAGGTATACAAAATGGTAAGGTGGATAGACCTTTTGGGTGGTACTCACTTCTCATGCACATGTTTTTGTTCAAAGGTGTTGATTATTTTGCTAATGATATGGACCTGGTTAAGGAAAAAGAAGGTGAAGAGATGCTTGTGCAATTGTGGAGCACAATTTTGTCTTGGGATATAGAGGATGCCAACAAAACCCTAGGATCCCTAAGGCTCTCTTAGAATTCCTTAGGCCTAAACAATTTGCTGAAGGTATTAAGATTGTTCATAATTGGGGAGACATATATTTATACCCTGTCTCTACTGTATTCAGAATTTATGGTTTCAGAGGTACTCCATACTTACTCCCCTATCAAGTCTCATTGAAGATAAGAATTGTAGAGATCCTGAGGCAAATTGGAGGTGTTCAAGAGGTAGTGTTATCAAATCGGGGAAAAGGGACAATTTTCCCAACTATCACCATGGCTCATCAAGTTGTAATCACCAAGGGTGGTTGGAAACACTTTGATGATTTCTTTCAACCATATAGATTGTCTAATACAGTATCAAGGTTTGTTGACCCTGAAGATTTCTTCAATGGCATGTTCAAAAAAAGAGCAGTATGTAAAGGTAGACCAAATCAGTTCCATTTTCTTGAGGATCTGATTAGAAATGAATTCAATTTAGATGAGCAAGAATTGAGAAAAGAAAAATGGGTGGCATACAAAAAGGCCCTTGATTTTATTCACCAATTTGATAGTGGTTATGACCCTCTGTCTAGTTTTAATCCCTTTGAGGAAAAGGTTAAATCCTTAATTCTTTATTTTCAAGACCTAATGCAAACTCTAAAGGAAAAAAGGGAAGCTATAATAAGGAATAATCTTGAAAAGGCTAATTGGTTTTAGCCAAGCCTGCCTTTGCTAAAGCCATCCCTTCGGGTGATTATGTGATGCATAAGAAGATAAGGTATAGTGTGTTGGTGCCAGTAATAGGTGAGCCCTCTACTTCAAGAGGGAAGAGAAGTGCAAACAAGTAAACCTTTATATTCTCCATCCCAATCCCCTATCTATGTGGGAGATGAACAGGCAGTGGCCGAGCAACTGTTGGAGTTAGGGAGTCTCGGGGAGATTGCCTACACATATGAGGAAACACAAGAGGGAATGCCCAAAGAGCCACCTAGTGCCGAGATGAACTTGACTGTAGATGAGTTCAAAGGCAAAAAACTAGACCCTGCTATCAAACAAGCCAGTGAGGAGTTCCTAGCTGATAGTAATTTTGTCACAATAGGGTCCTTTATGCAATTTGTTTGGAAACAAAACATTGAGCAATTTAAGGCAAGGTGTGAGAAGAAAAAGAGTGAGCAACCTCACAAAGATGCAACTACAGTGGAGGAGGAGGTGAAACAAGAAATGATGTTAGAATTCAAAGCCATTACTCCTGAAAAGGGGAGAGAAATGGTGTCAAAGGCTGGTGTTTTAATCCTCCCTGAATGGGATATAGTTGGTGTTTTAGTACTTGAAGTAGTCAGAAAAGAAACGAAGCCTATGGAAGCAGTGACATTCAGTAAGGATAATGTTGCTTTGGTCATGTGGTCCTTAAAGAGGGATGAGGGTAGAAGAAGGAAGGACACCTCAGAGTCCAATTACTTTGGAGGGATGATTGTTAAAAGAGTGCAGGACACAGGGATAGTGGAAGCTGCCAGCATAGTTTTAGAAACTGCAAAATTCAGTTTGGTAGTAACTAAGAGGGAAGCCAAGGAAAAAATAGATTTCCAAGTAAAATTAGAAATAATTTTGAAGGCTTATAATGAAGCCAAAGGGGAGATAGCTAATAGGGATAACATCATTGCTAAATTACAGAGTCAATTGGTAGGACAATACTAGAAAGGTGAGTCCTCTACTCTAATGATTGCATCTTCTCCAGCAAGACCTCCACCCACCAGTCCCATCATTGAATTTCCCCCTTCTCCTATGTCTTTTGGTTTTCAACCAGCTAAGACCATTCAACATGAATTGGAAAATTTAAAACAGGCTCAAGCCCTGTTTGCAAATAAATAAGAAGAAAAGGTAAAGGCCACAATTTTGAGTTTTGCTGATATAGTAGGAGCCCCCATTGTGCACACTAACATGAAAATAATTTTGGATATTTTGAGTGAGTTGAATGAAGAAAAGGCTACTCTGGAGCCAATTTTGAATAAGTGGATGCCTGAGAAGTGGATCTAGAACTTATGAGTGCATCCCATGATGAGGCAGGATCTGATACCATTATTAAATCCACATGTGAATTAGCAAAAAGCATGACTAGGTTACCAGAAGGAAGAGTTGGTTTAGAGAGAAAAGCCAACTTGTACAGGAAGGAATATACTGAGCATAAGTTTGAACTGTTTCCTTGGGGTTTTGTTAGTCCAAATCAGTTGAAGGACAAACAAGTATGGCTTGATGAGCTAGGAGCAAACTTGTCTCTAAGGGTGAATGAAATCATCAATATAGATGACACATCTTTGTTTGTCAAGACAATTGAGGAAATAGAGAAGATAAAGTCATATTACGATTTTTTGGAATCAGAGGTTAAGAAAGTGAGAAACTCTTGGAAAAGGTTAGCTAAGTTGAAAGAAAAAATTGTTAGCTTCTCATGGCCTGTTGATGACATGTTCCAAGAGTGGACAAGAAAATATGCAATGCAAGAAGCAGAGGTTCAAGAAGATGTTGCATCGTAATAACCAACTAAAAGGTTGCTAGGATTGAAAGTGACTTGTAACTTCTTTTTGAAAAAAATGTGGTTGTAACAAACTATTCTTAGGAATGTCTGAAGCTTGTATGCATCCATATTGTTATAAATGGATACCAAGACTTAAGAATAAAGATCACAAGAATTTGTAAAGGAACTCTGTTGAAATATATCTAGGTTTTTTCTAGTTCTCTCAGAGATTACCTTGAATTATGTAAAATTTTCAAGAATGAATATGAATATACAGATCAAAGTTTTAGGCCTAAATCTTCTTTGTCTTCTGGCGTGCATTCATTGGTTTGCTGGTTTCATTTGGATAATTTAGGGTTATTTGAATGAGCATGGATTGTAAGGCAACCCTATAGATATATTTCTGGCTTTTCTCTTCAGGAGAGGGATTAAATATGCGTGAAATATTTCTGTCAGTAGATCAATTGTTTGTTTCTTTGAATTTGATGAACTATTTTAGTTTAAAGGGAAAGAACCTATGCATATGTTAGGCATGTATGGGGTTCATGAAAGCCAAAGTGATGAAATGTATGAGAATGTTTAGTTTTGAAAACTCTTGCTTGATTTAGGTGACTTTGTAGCCTAGATAAGGCACTGATATCAGTTATGGAATTCTTTCTATCTTTCTTGAGGATCAATACTGAAAATGAACATAGAGAAAATGAATGTAGATCTAGAAATTATTAGAATATAACAAGTATGGTCATAGAGAAAATGAATGTAGATCTAGAAATTATTAGAATATCAACACACCCACTGGTCAATATTCTAAATGCAACAAAGTTGGTCACAACTCTGAAAACTGTAGAATGAATGTGAGATGTTATGTTTGTGGAAGATTTGGACATTTATCTAATCAATGCAGGACACAAACCGACATAGGTTATGGGAAAGTTATTCAGAAGAATAATGTAACTTGTTATGCATGTAACAAGATTGGGCATATTGCTAAATTTTGTAGAAGTAAAGGAACACTGGTAGACAACAAAAGTTCTAGCTTGAAAGGTAAAGAAGAAGTTGAAGAGGCTAAGCAAGAATTCTCAAAACAATGGATTAGAAAAGTTGATCTAAATATTGGGAATACTCCTCCACTGGTAGAACAAACCAATGCTTCACCAATAGGATAGAGTGATGCTTCACCAGAAGGATAGAGCAGTGCTCCACTGGTAGGACAATCTATTGATACATGTGCTATTATTCCCTCAATTAGAGATAAGAAGTTGAAAATTACTTATTACTTGAAAACAATGTTAAGTGAATATTTAACTGGCATGCAATTAATGTGGTAGATGGCGAAGAGACATTATAAAGTTAAGGTTTTGGCTCCATTTCATTTCACCGAGATTTCAAATTTTTAGAGAGCACGAAGACTCCGAGCTAAGGCATTTCGAGCAAGAAGAAAGCACACTCCAAGCAATCATCCATCCAAGGCAGTAAAAGGTATTTAATCATGGCATCCACCTCTGCAATTGAATACATGGAAAACCCTACTATTGTTGAAGTAATAAAAAGACCTAGGCCCGTATTTCAGTTAGTTCTCGAGATAGCAAAGAAGGATGATACCTTAGGTGTTTTTTCTCAAATTCCTAAGGGAGTTGTTTATGCTGAAGACCCCCGAATGTACATCCACTGTAACACTAAAGAGTTAGGAGATGAGGAAATCAAAACCATGTATAAACCGTGATATGTGATAATACCAGCAATGTAAAGGATGAACACAAAATCATTGAGACCCTAGGATTTACATAAATCCTTAGCATTCCTGAATTTCCAAAGGATGTTATTAGGATAGTTTTAAGCAGGGTACATGGAGAATTTTTTTGGTTAGATACAATCCATAAGATCACCAAGGAAGCTGTGAAAGTTGTCACAGGGTTACCGACCACCGGTAAAAGGCCAGATAAAACCAAGAAGGTTTCCAATGACCTAGTTATAGACCTAACTGGTGCAACATTTGACAAGAGGTCTCTAAGGGTTAATGATGTAAAAGATATCAATGTGAGATCCATCAGTATGATATTAGGGTATAAAGCAACTCATGCTAATAGACTAAATTCAGTTTCAAGTTTATGCATTAAGAGTGCTTATGATATGGTAACAGATAATGCAAAAATTGACATATGTGAATGGTTAAAGGATGAATTAATTGACAATCTTGGAAAGATCAAGAAGGACAAGAAAGGAACTTTCAGATTTGGAAATTTTTTGGTATGCCTAATGCTACACATAACAAAATAGGTTCCTGGTATAGGCTACAAAGAACTTGGATATGACATACTAGTAGGAAAACAATTGCCTGAACTATTCAATAACATGGGTGAGAACAAGGAAAACAATATTAATGACTTTTTCCAAGCATTAAAGACCAAAATGAAGAAAAGAGTAAGGTTATCCCAGAAGATTGTAGATGTTGGCATATGGACACTCCAATGAGACATTGTGTGTGATTGAAGGTTTTGTCATTGATGGTAACCTTGCAATCCTATGGCACTGGCAAAGCATTAATCAGGCAACCTTGCAATCCTATGGCACCGGCAAGACATTATACTGGCAAAGCATTACTCAAACAAAATAGTGCTCCGTCATCAACAAAATCAATCTACACCGGCACCGGCACAGAAGATGTACACCGACACAGAAGGAAATATGTATACCAGCACAGAGGTCGACAGGATTTTTGATATGTAATATTTTGTCTATCATTGTAAGCCGACTTGGCAAATTGTAAAATGACTCTTGTATATAAAAGAGATCATTGTAGGCATTTGTAGGATATGGATAGAAAGCAATAAATAAAATTATAAGGCAGACCTAATGTGCGAATTGTAGGTCAAGGGTATATGTAAAGAATAGAGCAAGAACCAGTACTGAATCTAGCATTGAAGATGCTATTGTAAAGCAGTATAGAATATTGGATTTGTGTAAATCCTCATTGTAAGTCAGTGTGACTTCTTATTGAGCAGTGAGCTCTAGGCAGTTGGCCTTCCTGCATGTGCAGGCCCCTATTGTAAGTAATATTCTCTTATTGGCCAGTAAGTGAATATTGTGGGTCACAAATCCCACCGAGGTTTTTCCCACGCTGGGTTTCCTCATTAAACATCTTGTGTTATGGTGTTCTTTTCATGTGGATGCTTTTGATTTTGTTATTTGCATTAATTCTTGCATACCGGTATACTGTTACTTTATATTCTACATATTCAGTATCAAGAAAATTTCATTACCGGTTAGATACCGATTCACCCCCCCCTCTCAGTATCTGTGGGAACCCTAACAATTGGTATCAGAGCTTGGTCCTCTATTTTCAGAATCCTAACAGCTTGAGGAAGATCTTGACATCGGTAAAGATGGAAAATCTGATGAAGCAACTTGAAGGAGCTCTTACTGACTATGATGCAGAGAAGTTGAAAAATATCAAATTAGAAGATGATTTAAAAGTAGCTCAGGACATTATTCAGGCACTTCAAGAAAATCTTACTGTTACAAGAAATAAGAGAAGAGAACTTTGTGAAAAATTGCAAAATGAAAATGAGGAAAAGGAATCACTAAATGATATGATAAGCAAATTGAAATAAGAGATCATGACAACAAAAAATGAAATGCAGGATATGACTATGAGATTCTGCAAAGAGATTGAGGACAGAAAGAAGAATGAAGAAGAATTGACTAGAAGACTAAGTGATGCAGCAAATGAGAACATAAGACTTAGCTATGAAAATGACATGTTGAAGATAGATCTGATGCATACTCAAATTGACTCGAATGAACTAATGAGACAAAAAGAGATCTTGGAAAGGGAATTGGAAACTGCAAATCAACACAAAGAAAAATTCAAGAAAAGCTCAGAAGAACTTGGTACCTTATTGAAGAATCAAAAACCCAAAGGTGACACTTCTGGAGTTGGATTTGAAGTTGGAGAAAGCTCCGATACTGCAAATACCTAGGATCAAAGCAAACCGGTAAGACCCTCTAATACTTACAAATTCAATAGAAAATGCTTTAACTATAATAAATATGGTCATAGGGAAAATGAATGTAGATCTAGGAATTATCAGAACATCAATCCTCCCACCGGTCAATGCACCAAATGCAACAAAATTGGTCATAACTCTGAAAATTGGAGAATGAATGTAAGATGTTATGTTTGTGGAAGATTTGGTCATTTATAAAATAAATGCAGAACACAAACCAGCATAAGTTATGGGAAAGCTATTTAGAAAAATAATGTAACTTGTTATGCATGTAACAAGATTGGTCATATTGCTAAATTCTATAGAAGTAAAGGTACACCAGTAGATAACAAAAGTACTAGCTTGAAAGGTAAAGAAAAGGTTGAAGAGGTTAAGCAAGAATTTTCAAAGCAATGGATTAGAAAAGGTGATCTAAATATTGGGGTTACTCCTCCACCAGTAGAACCAACAAATGCTTCACTGGCAGGACAATATGATGCTCCACCGGCAGGATGTTCTTCATCAAATTGAAGAAAATTATCTTGAGGGTTTGGCAATTTAATGACACATGTGCTATTATTCCCTCGGTGAGAAAAAAGAAGTTGAAAATCCTTCATTACTGGCAAATAAAGTTGAGTTAATACATTGCCGGCAAACAATTAATGTGGTAGGTAGTAGAAAAGACTATAAAATAAGGTTTTTGGCTCCATTTGATTTCACCGTGAATTCAAACTTTCAGAGAGCACGAAGATTTTTGAGCTAAGGCATTCCAAGGCAAAGCACTTTAGCAATCAATCCATCCAAAGGCAGAAAAAGGTATTTATCATCATGGCATCCTCCTCTACACCTGAATTCATAGTAAACCCTACAGTAGTTGAGGTTATAAAATGACCTAGGCTCGTGTTTCAGCTAGTTCTCGAGGTAGCTAAGAAAGATGACAACATAGGTGCTTTTTCCCAAATTCCAAAGGGTGTTGTTTATGTAGAAGACCCTAGAATGTATATTCATTGCAACATAGAGGAATTAGGTGATGAAGAAATCAAAAACATGTATAAATCTATTATATGTGACAATGCTGGAAATGTGAAACCTGAACATAAAATTGTTGAAACCCTAGGATTCACTAAAATCCTCTGCATTCCTGAATTTCCCAAGGAAGTGGTTAGGATAGTTCTTAGTAGGGTACATGGCTCATTCTTTTGGCTTGACTCAGTGCATAAAATTACAAAGGTAGCTGTGAAAGCAGTAATAGGGTTACCTTCCATCGGTACCAGACCCGACAAAACCAAGAAGGTCTCCAATGACCTAGTAATGAAATTAACTGGTGCAACATCCGACAAAAGATCATTAAGGGTTAATGATGTGACCGATACAAATGTGAGATTCATTAGCATGATTCTAGGTTACAAAGCAACTCATGCAAATAGGCTTAACTCTGTTTCCAGTTTATGCATAAAAAGTGCTTATGACATGGTTAAGGACAATGTAAAAATTGATATCTGTGAATGGTTAAAAGATGAGTTAATTGACCATTTGGCAAAAATCAAGAAGGATAAGAAAGGAACCTTTAGATTTGGAAATTTGCTTGTATGCTTAATGTTACATATAACCAAACAGGCTCCCAATATAGGCTATAAGGATTTTGGATTCGACATACTGGTAGGAAGACAATTGTCTGACTTATTCAACAACATGGGTGAAAACAGAGAAAAGAATATCAATGAGTATTTTCAAGCACTAAAGGTCAGAATGAATAAAAGAATCAGACTATCACAAGAAATTGTCAACAAATACAAGGATGATATATGCTTTGTAATAAAAAAGGATGAGATCTGGATGGAAGCAGTCATCCCAAGAACAATCTGGGTTACAGAGATGGGGTATGAAACAGATGACCACATAGTGGTAACTTATGCCAAAGCACTTCTGGAAGCCCCCAATGAACCAAAGGAAGAAGTATTTGGTAGTGTTGAGACCATCGAAAGTCAAATTCAATCTAAAAAGAGAGTAAAGAAAGTTGAAGCATTTGTGAGGAAAGGAACCAGGCAAGCAAAAGCCATAAAAGATGATGTATTAAAGAAAACCGGCATAACAGAAGAAGAGTTGGTAGCCCAACAGTCTGAAACTCATCTATCACCGGTAGATACCTCCTCAGAAGGAGATATGCCAACAACTTTCAAAAGAGTTGTTAGGAAAAGAGACCCCTCACCGATATCCACTCCTTCACCTAGAAGGACAAGACAAAAGCAACAAGCTATGATGTCTCCAGTCAAGAAAGCCACACCTAAGAAAAAGTTGACCCCCAAAAAGAAGAAGAAGACAAACACTGATTTGGCCCCTTTTGACATATTACTGAATGAGATCACAAAGGAAGGTAAATTGAAAAACATAGGGAAAATCTATGACAAGGAATAGTTGAGTTGGATAAGAAAATTAAAATAGAAAAATTACTTGCAGTATACCCGGTCAACTCACCTAAGGAAATTGATGATTTGATAGCTCAGGCCAACTGGATAGTTTTTTCCACTGCACACCGGCAAATATCACTAATGGCAGGTAGAGTTACTTAAGTTTCAAATGAAACAGAAGATGGTTGGGATACATTCTTGGTTGAAAAAGAAAAACAAGAAGAATATAGGAATCCCAAGCCCATTCTGGTATATCAAAAGGACAAAGGGAAAGGTAAAGTTGGTGGACAACCAAGTATCAAGATTAGAGACAACTTACCCCCACCTCCTTTAAATACTCCACTGGTAAAAGCAACAACTGCAAAATATCAACCAGCAACTGAGAGCATGGACATAGAGGATAATAATCCTAATCCTGAAGTCCTATATACTGTGAATGTTGATACTCAAAAAATCAACATAGTGGTAGATAAGGATACCATAGATAAATCTGATAACAAAGAGAAACCGGCAGTAGATTCAGAGAAAAAGATGGAATCTGGAACACAAATAGAGCAACCAACAGAGCTAAAGGCTCCAAAACAAATGCCACCGGTAAGAAATGGTGCAGGAAAAACTATGCTTAAAGAGATGGAGACACAAACAGACCTACCAGAGGTCAATACCAGCATGGTCACTTCCACCGGCACTTAGTTTATTGGGTCACCATCAAATGTAACAGAGGTATTGCTCAAATCTATCAAGAAAATAACTGATTATAGCTCACAAACCTATAAAGCGATAGATGATTCAATTCCAGTTTTGAAATCAATAGCTCCCAATTGTAATATAGCCAACAAAGATTCTTTAGGCCAGTTGGATACACTTTGTAAATATATTTCTAGAAATTTTGAGCAAACAAAGGTAGAAACTATAAAGGAAAGTGTAGAAAAAGAGAAACAAAAATTCTTTGAGGAAGGAATAAAGAAGTGTAACAGAGAATTTGACACACTTCTACCAGAACTGTGCAATTTATTGAAAGAGTACAAAACTCTGTACAAAGACACCTGTAAGATAAACTTTTTGACCACGGATGTAGACAAAAAGATGAGCAAGGTACAGGAAGAGATCAATAAACTTGCTGATAATTTTGTTAACTCACCCGATACATTATCAGTTTTTGAGGAAAAGATAACAAATTTTGAGGAAGAATTGCTCAGATTAGAAAGAGAAAAAGAGAAAATAATAAAAAAGGCAAAATTTTTGAGATCTAAACTAAGTCCAAGATTGAACTATTTAGCATCTCTGCGTAAGGAAATCTCAGAGGCACTAGCACAGGGTAGCAAAACACCGGTATAGTATACAAAACTGAGATAGCAATAAAGGAGAGCAAGAAGTTTATGGATGGCATAAACTTAATTTTGGGAGATATTCTTCAGATAATAACTACCCAACTACAAGGTTGAGGTTATGAATTGGTACAACTACAAAATCTACTAACCTTTGTCATTGATGCCAAAGGGGGAGTAGTAGATGAGAAAATTCAAAACACAGGGATCACATGCTCAGGGGGAGCTCTCACATTTTTGGTAACATTTTTTGGATATGTTTTTGAAATTTCTCATGAGTGTTGCCATCAATGCCAAAGGGAGAGATTGTTGGCATATGGACACTCCAATGAGACATTGTGTGTGATTGAAGGTTTTGTCATTGATGGAAACCTTGCAATCCTATGGCACCGGCAAAGTATTACACAGGCAACCTTGCAATCCTATGGCACCGACAAGACATTATACCGGCAAAGCATTACTCAAACAAAACAGTACTCCAACATCAACAAAATCAATCTACACCAGCACTGACACAGAAGATGTACACCAACACAGAAGGAAATATGTATACCGGCACAGAGCCTGATAGGATTTTTGATATGTAATATTTTGTTTATTAAGCTGACTTGGCAAATTGTAAAATGACTCTTGTATATAAAAGAGATCATTGTAGGCATTTGTAGGATATGGATAGAAAGCAATAAATAAAATTATAAGGCAGACCTAATGTGTGAATTGTAGGTCAAGGGTATATGTAAAGAACAGAGCAAGAACTGGTACTGAATCTAGCATTGAAGATGCTATTGTAAAGTAGTACAGAATATTGGATTTGTGTAAATCCTCATTGTAAGTCAGTGTGACTTCTTATTGAGCAGTGAGCTCTAGGCAGTTGGCCTTCCTGCATGTGTAGGCCCCTATTGTAAGTAATATTCTCTTATTGGCCAGTAAGTGAATATTGTGGGTCACAAATCCCACCGAGGTTTCCTCGTTAAACATCTTGTGTTATGGTGTTCTTTTCATGTGGATGCTTTTGATTATGTTATTTGCATTAATTCTTGCATATCGATATATTGTTACTTTATATTCTGCATATTTAGTATCAAGAAAATTTCATTACCGGTCAGATACTGATTCACCCCCCCTCTTAGTATCTGTGGGAACCCTAATAGTAGACAAATACAAAGATGATATATGCTTTGTCATCAAGAAAGATGAAATCTAGATGGAAGTGGTCATCCCAAGGACAGTTTGGGTAACTGAGATGGGCTATGAAACAGATGATCACATAGTTGAAACATATGCTAAAGCACTTCTGGAAGCCCCCAGAGAACCAAAAGAAGAAGTATTTGGTAGTGCTGAAACCATAAAAAGCCAAATTCAATCAAAGAAAAGAGTGAAAAAGGTTGAGGCAGTTGTAAGGAAAGGGTCCAGACAAGCAAAAGCCATTAAGAAAGATGTATTGAAGAAAACCGGCATAACAGAGGATGAGCTAGCAGCTCCACAGCCTAAAACTCACCTATCACCGGTAGGTACTTCTTCAGGAAGTGACATGCTTGCAACTTTTAAAAGATTTGTAAGGAAAAGAGATCCCACTAGCAGCCACACCTTCACCTAGGAGGACAAGGCAAAAGCAACAAGCAATGAGATCTCTGGTTAGAAAGGCCACACCAAAGAAGAAACTAACACCTAAGAAGAAGAAAAGGACAAACAAAGACTTGGCCCCTCTTGATATACTACTAAATGAAATCACAGAGGAAGGTAAACTGAAGAATATAGAGAAAATTTATGACACTCTAATAGCTGATGAGAAAGAACAAGTTGAAAATAGTGTTATATTGCACATGGATATGTACAAGAAATTTTTGATGGAAGTAGTCAATGAAATTCTTGATGAATTATTCAAAAGACTTGAGGCAAGAAGACAGGCAGTGATAGAATTGGATAAGAAAATAAAAATTGAGAAGCTACTTGTTGTATATTCGGTAAACTCACCAAAGGAAATTGATGATTTGATTGCAAAGGCAAACCGGTCAGTATTCTCTACTACACACTGACATATTTCGCTAATGGCAGAAAGAGTTAATGAAGTGATAGAGGAAATAGAAGATGGATGGGATATATTCCTAGTTGAGAAAGAAAAACAAGAAGAGTACAAGAACCCTGAACCTATAAAGGTATATCAGAAAGACAGAGACAAGGGGAAAGGTAAAGTTGGTGGACCACCAAGTATCAAGGTTAGAGACAACTTACCCCCACCTTCTTTAAATACTCCACCGGTAAAATTAACAACTACTGAAGATCAACCGGCAGTTGAGAGTATCGATGTAGAGGATAATAATCCTAATTCTGAAATCCTATATACTGTGGATGTTGATACTCAGAAGATCAACATAGCAGTAGACAAAGATACAACTGAAAAGTCAAATATGGCTAGTGAGCCTCCGGTAGCAAGGGAAACTAATAAACCGGTAGATGATAAAGAGAAAAAGGTAGAGACTGAGTCACAAAATGAGGAAATGAAACCTACAGAGAAACAAATAGAGAAAAGGCTCCAAAACAACAACAACCAGAATAGGTACATAAGGAAATAGTGCCACCGGCAACCAGTGAAGGAGGAAAACTAGTGCTTAAAGAAATGCAGACACAAACTGACCTACCAGAGGTCAATAAAATCTTGGTAACTTCCACCGGTACTTAGATTGTTGGATCATCATCAGCATACAAATCAACAAATGTGACTAAGGTATTACTAGATTCTATCAAGAAAATAACCGACTGCAGCTCACAGGCTTACAAAGCAATTGATGATACCATACCAATTTTGAAGGTAATTGCACCTAACTGTAATATAGATAATAAAGATTCTTTAGGACAATTGGACACACTCTGTAAATATATCTCAGAGAACATTGAGAAAATAAAGGAAGATTTAGTAAAGGATAAAGTAGAAGTTGAAAAACAGAAATTCTTTGATGAACAAATAAAGAAGTGTAATAGAGATTTTGACACACTTCTACCGGAATTATGTAGTTTGTTGAAAGAGTACAAAAATTTGTACAAAGATACCTGTAAAACAAACTTTTTGACTGTAGATATTGATAAGAAAATGAGCAAGGTACATGATGAGATCAATAAACTTGTAGATAGTTTTGTCAACTCACCTGATACACTATCAGTTTTTGAAGAGAAGATATCAAATTTTGAGGAAGAACTACTCAAATTGGAAAGGGAGAAAGAAAGGATAATAAATAAGGAAAAACATTTGAGATCTAAACTAATTCCAAGATTGGACTATCTAGCATCTTTGCAGAAGGAAATTTCTGAGGCATTAATACAGGAAAGGAAAACACCAACAGAGCATTTGCAACATCTAACCGATACAATGAAGAGAACTGAGACAACAATAAAGGATAGTAAGAATTTTATGGAAAGTATAAACTTGATTTTGGGAGATCTTTTTTAGATTATAACTACCCAGCTACAAGGTTGAGTTTACGAATAGTTGAAACTACAAACTCTACTGACATCTTGACAACCTTTGTCATTGATGCCAAAGGGGGAGTAGTGGGATGAGAAAGTTCAAAACACAGGAATCATATGCTCAGGGGGAGCTCTCACATTTTTGGTAACATTTTTTGGACTGCACACATATCAACACTTTTTGAAATTTCTCATGAGTGTTGCCATCAATGCCAAAGGGGGAGATTGTTGACATATGCACACTCCAATGAGACATTGTATGTGATTGAAGGTTTTGGCATTGATGGAAACCTTGCAATCTTATGGCATCAGCAAAGACATTATACCAGCATCAGCAAATCACACTCTACACCGGCACTGGCACAGAAGAAAAGAAGTATACCGACACAGAGGCCGACAGTATTTTGTTATACAATATTTTGTTTATTATTGTAAGCTGACTTGGAAAATTGTAAAATGACTCTTATATATAAAGGAGATCATTGTAGACATTTGATATAGTGAGGTAGGAGCATAAAAGAAAATATTAGGT
The DNA here is from genome assembly GCF_030272615.1 of Cryptomeria japonica. Taxonomy (NCBI): domain Eukaryota; kingdom Viridiplantae; phylum Streptophyta; class Pinopsida; order Cupressales; family Cupressaceae; genus Cryptomeria; species Cryptomeria japonica. Next base: position 630,198,406 of record NC_081406.1, on the reverse strand, counting down.
AGACCTAATGTGCGAAATATAGGTCGAGGGGTATATGTAAAGAATAGAGCAGGAACCGGTATTGAATCAGGCATTAAAGATGCTATTGTAAAGCAGTACAAGATATTGGATTTGTATAATCCTTATTGTAAGTCAGTGTGACTTCCCATTGAGCAGTGAGCTCTAGGCAGTTGGCCTTCCTACATGTGTAGGCCCCTATTGTAAGTAATATTCTCTTATTGGCCAGTGAGTAAATATTGTGGGTCACAAATCCCACCGAGGTTTTTCCCACACCAGGTTTCCTCATTAAAATCTTATGTTATGGTATGCTTTTCATGTGGATGTTCTTGATTCTGTTTATTGCATTATTTCTTGCATACCGGTACACTGTTATATTATGTGTTGCATGCTTTAAGTTAAGAAATTCTAATTACTGGTCAGATACTGATTCACCCCCCTCCTCTCAATATCCATGGGACCCGTAACAGGTTTACTATGGATCATAATTTAAAAGTGTGAAAGTATTCACAAAAGGTATACCCACCCGAGCTTTGGATAAGTTCGAAGTGTAGAAGGTTTTGTTGAAACCTTGTTATATGTTAGTCTAGAATTCTATTTTATTGATGTCCTCTTCATATGCAAACAGAGTTATTAAATTTTCTTATAGGGAGGAATAGGAGGGAATCAGAATTTGAGAACAATAAAAGTGGCGACTCTACTGGGGAGAGTCATAGTGTGTACTTATGTTACAGATTGGTGCTTGTATTATCTCGGAAGTTTGTTTGAATCTCTATGTGTTTGTGGCAGATTGTGTTATCTCTCATTTGTGCTATATCTCTCTCTCTCTAAAAATATTCCTGTTATCTAAATATCTGCAAGTGATTTGTCGAAACTTGTTTTCTTATTTTCCCATATTTTTTGTGGGTGGCGAATCTGACAAGTACAACTAGTGCGATTGAATAAGTATAATTCTTTTAAGAGAAACAAGTATAATGTAGAGAGGAAGAAACACCAGGTCATTCATGAGGAAACATCCTCAAGAGACGTTGCAAGAGGGATTACCTGAATAGGCACAGAGAGGCCAGAAAAGATTAGTTGCACATGAGCCATATAGTGCTACCTGGGTATAAAAGAGCATTAATATGGGTAAGTCATCCGATAGACCCATATATGCAAATTCAAATTCTTCTTCCTGTGAATCTGAGCAGGACATTTTGGGTTTCCATTCTGGTTTGTTTGGTAATAATGATGATGTCCAAGTTTTGAATCAGAGGATCTCTCATGCTAGTTTATCTGGGAAGCATAGGAATAGTTCAAATATTAAGATGGATTTTGTACCTAGAACAGTGGATGGAAAAATTAGTTTAATTGATATCGACCAAGTCAATGTGTCAGATTCTGAAGAAATGTTTCCTGATGAATATAAGGTATCCCAAGAAATTGAGGCCCCCAATAGAAGAGTCCATCACTTAATTTCCCTAAGAGCACAAAAGGAAGAAAATAAAGAAAGGGAAGTGAAAGCTAAGTGATTGAGAGGGATAGGCTTCTAAGATAGATTGCTGATCTTAAACTATTCACCCAAGAGAAAGCTAAGAGTGAGGATGAAGGTCCAGTCATCAGAGAAAATTTAGTTGCCAAAATCAACCCTGCATACAAATCCATTGTGCAACCAAGTAGGGAGGTCCTTAGTGACCCACAACCTGTTAGGAATGTTGTTCACAAAGGAAAACAAAAATGTATGGAAGATGGGTCTAGGTCTAAGACTATAGTAGAAGTTTCTCATATGTTGTCTACACATGAGAAAGAAATAGATAGAATGAGAACAAAAAAAGAGGACCTACAAAGGGAATTGGAGAAAGCTGAATTAGAAGTAGCCAATCAAGAGGTTAAATGGAAAATTAATTACCTAAAGGCTCTTCCTATAATTTTTCCTTCAACAGACTTAAGTAAACCTTTACCTCGGCCTGTTTCACTCCCTCCAATAAAGATTCGATCAACCTTACTTGTGAGCACTCCTCCAGCTAATCAAGGTAGCCAAATCCCTCTGACACATTGTTCCAATGTGAGAAGTAATATGGGTAATAACCCTAATGCTAATCAGTTCTAGAGAAGACCCATTAACTTGGAATTATATAGACAGCTCCTTTTTGATGGAATCCCAGGGTATCCTAACCATGTTCCTATTGAATTAAGAGATAGGATTCATAAATTTGCTAGTAATAATGCAATGAGTGCAGAAGAGCATATAAAATCATTTGGTGACCTGATAAATGATTATGAAATTGTAGATGAAGATATCATCATGAAATTATTTGTACAATCCTTGGTAGATGATGCAAGGGATTGGTATAGAGGTCTGCCTGTGAATAGCATTGGTTTTTGGGAGGATTTTAAGAATTGCTTCCAAGAACAATATGGTGATAAAAAAAATGTGAGCTTCATGCTCAATATGTTCAATAATATTAGGAAGTTTGAAAATGAAATTGTCATAGATTTCAATGCTAGATTTCAAAAAGCAATGCATAGGCTTTATCAAGTGATGAGATTAGATGATAATATGTGTCTGAACACTTATTATAATGCTTTTGATTCTAAAATGGCCTATATTCTGAGGGATAAGAACCCACATAATCTAAGGGATGCTTTTAAGATTGCCATTAATGTAGAAAGTAATAGGAAAGCATCCAAAAAAGTAGGAAGGAGAGCTGATGGAAGGTTGTGGCAAGAATCAAAACAACAGCCAAATAAAGTTGCCAAGGAGGATGACAAAATAGAGAAGTTGATGACTGCCATGAAAGATCTTACTGCTGAGGTGAGTAAAAATGATAAGCCACATTACGATTGGCAAGATAGGCCTCCTAGATTACATGACATGTCTTACAACACTACTTGGAAGGATGGCAAACATCAAAATGATAAGCCAAAAAAAAATTAGAGCCAAGATACCCCAGATCCCTTGAAAGGAGGAAATGTTCATAATATAGAAAATACTCCCTGGTGCATGGCCAATGATGGACCACATTCCCCTCAGCAATGTGTTGTAGCTCAAGCCCTTCAAGAATCTATGAGAAAAGAAGGTGGGCTTGATATTAACATGTTTGAAACTTCTATTGACAATGATGATGAGTCTTCACAAAGTGAGTCTACAGAGTGTGATGTGTTAAATAATAATAAGGTATTTGCAAAAATAAGTAGAGCTATACATGCAGACATCATTTGAAGGTTGAAGGAAGTTTTTTGTGAAGGAAATCAGAACTTAACCGATACTAAATCCAACATATGAAGATGCTATTTTATGCAGTACATTATCATTGAATATAACCATCCAATTGTAGTCAGTGTGACTCTCATTTTGTGATTGAGCAGTGAGCTCTAGGTAGCTGGCCTTTCTGCATGTGCAGAATCCATATTGTACACTCATATTATCTGCAGTAGTATCATTTGATTGTGGGTAAGGCTTCCCACCGTGGTTTTTCCCCTTATAGGGTTTCCACGTACAAATATTTGTGTTATGTGTTATGGATGTTATTGTCTTTCTGTTCCATGCATTAATCTTTACCGATACTGCAATTAACTGATAAAACTGTCTACTGACATAAAGTTTGGTTTACTGACATTAAGCATTAAGTTTTGGTTAAGTTAATTTTGGTTGAATTTATTGGACAACTGATTCACCCCCCCCCCTCTAAGTTGTCTTCGGGACCTAACAAAGTTCACATTGATTTCTTTGAAGGAGAAAGAGAAGGAGGTGAAGAATTTGAACCTTAAGAAGAGTAGTAGTACTGAGAAATAGATTGTAGAGGTTATACCAAAAGGTTTGCAGAAAGATCTGATAGAACCAGTTGTAGAGGTTATACCAAAGGGTGACATGAGTTTGCAGAAGGACTTGGTAGATGAGCCTGAGGGATAGATGGAACCAGATGACATAAAGCTTGTGGAAACAAACTGGATGAACTCTTGTGGTAGAAACAAATCAGAGTTGCAAAAGAAAGAGAAGATTAAACAGAGACAATGTGCATATCTGAAGAAAAGGAAGATAAAGAAAGAGAGTTAGGGGTCAGAGAAGCCGGTTGAGGCACCAAAGGAGCTAAAGAAGAGGTTGGCAGATAAGGAAGATGTTTAGATAAAAAAGGAGCATGTGGTCTTTATCTCGAATCCTTTTAGATGTTCATGAGTTGCCTCTCACAGAACATATTTTTCTATTTAGGGTGTTTGATGTAGGAGCATCCTCGGTCGATGAGCAATCTTGCATCAACCAAAAATATTTCCTTTTATTTTTGTTCTTGTTTAGTTCATTGTTCATTTTTCTATGTTCTTACTGGTTGGTACCGGTAGTTTCTTGCTTTTCATGGCAGATTTTATTTTTGGTTTCTAGGCTGGTTCATGTGCTTAATTCCATATTTTTAGTTCATCTGGGTTCTTTTCCAGTCAGTTATCGCTTCCAGTTGACTATTTCTTGGTTCTGGGACAACTCTTGTGCTTACTGGTTGGTTTTCCTTCATTACCAGAGTGATTCTTTGCATGTGGACCTATTTGGGATCTTGTCCAATGTTTTTTGTCATTTGGTTGACCTTCTTGCTGAACTTCACCTCTTGGTTGTTATTTTTTGAAAAGATTTCTTTAATTCTTAGGGCCGACCTAGTTACACATTTCATTTTCCTACATTGGTAAATGTAATCTTATGAGGCTGACCTGGATATGTTTCGGTGGGTATAAATATGATATTATGTAATAATTTGTAGGGGCAAAGGAAGTAGAATTGAGAATAAGGATTGAGATTCATATTTTGTGATCTGGTTGATTCTTAGAGTCCTAGTTGGATTGTATCTAGCTTGAGGCCTGAATGTAACCGGTTAGCTACTAGATGTTATTTGATGATTGTATGATGATAACAGGTTGGTTGCTAGAAGTTCTAAGGAAATAATATGATCAGTTTTTGTAATCTTGCTATATTTTCTTATTTTTTTCGTTGTTTTACTCTTGTTGCATAAGTTGGTTGATTCTCTTTGAGGGTTTTATTAGTTATGACATGTGGCATATGTAATTCTTCAAGTTGTTATAGGAATTGTTTATACTATTTACCGGTTATGTATTTTGTGATGTTATTGGTTGCTCTTTCTGCTTTATCTGTGTTGTGTTGCTGGTTACCGATATATCTTGCATGGTGTTTGTGTTTAGGCTACAAGGTGGGGATGTCCTTGATTGGACCTTCCTACCTTGACTGCATCATTAGTCAATGTTCCCTTGACATTCTGGAGGAACAACAAGTCAATTTATTTATTCAAAACTTGATACCAGAAATGATGTATGAGATTAAATTGAAAGGTCATTTTACTATTGTGAAGCTCATTAAAAAAGGAATGGACATTGAGGATGCTCTTATTGATAAGGGAGTTATTAAAGTAAACAAAGATAACAAAAATCCGACCAACTTGAGTGATAGGAATAAGTTTTTGTCCAAAAACAAGAATTCCACTAATGATGGTGTAGTTGATACAAGAACCATAAGCACTAGTCATCATATACCTTGCATGTTGCCTTTTCAGCATGTTACCTTTTCAAACAAAGATATACCTTGCGATAAAACTAATCATAATGATCCCCTCCATCTTGAAGTGTTCGTCCATAATTGCAAAATCAGATGAGTTTTGATAGATAGTGGAGTAGGCCTGAATATATGCACTATGAGAGTCATAATTGGCCTTGGTCAATTTGAAAATGACATAGATCCTTCAAGGAAGATAACAATAAAATCCTATGATGATGTTGAATGCCCATCTAAAGGAGTGATTGGTTTGCCTATCAGAGTGGGTCCAGCAACAGAGAACACTTTGCTACAAGTGCTAGATTTGGATCTCCCCCATAATATGATTCTAGGTTGTCCCTGGATTCATGCAATGAAAGTGGTTCCTTCGACCTATTTCCAGTGTCTAAAATATTCATACAAGTGAACTGAGATAACAATTCTTGGAGATTGGTGTAGGGCACCGGATTTGCATTTTCTTGTTTTGGCATTGTAATAAGGATGGAGGTCCACCATCCATGTCTCATTATCCAATATGTGTGGTCAAGGAATTCTAAGGCCATTTTATAAGCCTAGAAGTCCCTTAGTCCACTAGGATCTAGTCTAGGCAAGCCTAGGCCATTTTGACAATTTTCATGTTTTTGATTTTGGCATTTGGTAGGATGTCCATTTCTATAATCTCATGCCCAGATCCATGGGTTGAGAGGTCCCAAGTTGGCCATCAAGTGAAAACATGGAAAAATGCTCACAAAGTTGCAAAAGTGCAAACAATTGCAAAAAAAAGTTGCATAGCAACTATGACAACATTTACAAATTTCGGTTGGCTGACATATCCAACATCTCCAACTGATTAGGATCAGTTAAATGAGGTTGGGGAAGCCTATTTAAGGCTCCCAATTTGAAACCCAAGAGGTTAGAGGTTTTTGTAATAATTCATGACCAATTTTCTGTAATAAAAGACAAATTTTCAAAGCAAACTGGTTTAGACAACAATTGTACGGATTGTTTGTATGGATCCATGGGCATGACAGGGTGAAGAGGTGAATGTTGTGAAAGTTATCACTGTTTTACTGAAGACAACCCATGAACATAGGGTTTGGAGGGTTTTAACTCAAAATGACCCATAACTTGCAAATCCCATAGTGAAATTCTTTGGTTTTCTGGAATTTACAAGTTCAAATGGTGTATTATAAGAATCCAAAAGCTCTGGGTTTGAAAGTGAAGGCCAAGGGAAGTTTGGTCATGCCCTAGGCTAAATATTTGTATGTATTTAGCTAGTCAAGAGGGTTTAATGATATTGTGCATGGGTGACTACCCAAAACCTGGTCCAAGGCATTGATTTAGGTTCCTAAAAGGTGGATAGACCTTCCAAAACCACTACCCTTTCAGTATGCACCCAACTTCAACGATTGGCAAGTGTTCCAAGGCAAATTTGGCCAATTAGGCCTATGAGACTTGTAGCGATTGGGGGTTGCAGGTGTGTTGTGGGGCTCTACCCTTTTGGGGGATGTTAGGCCACTAGTAGGAGGTCTCAAAACAATTAAAACATGCTAGGTCCATTGGGAAAGTTTCCTTGAATCATCCATTTTCAGTTTGAGAGACCTAGTAGCCTAGTAGGTCAGATTGTGCATTTGGTGTTTGAGGGTTTGGAGAGTCAAACCAATGGTTGGAACTTAGTTGTCTAGGGTCAAATGAAGTGTGTCAAGTGCTGTTCCTGATTAGAGGAATCATTTGAGTCATTTTTCCTATTTGAGCCTCAATAGGGGAGTGAGTCCCGAAAGCAACTTTTGGGTCTAAGTTGAGTAACCCATAGGGTTCGAGGTTTGGCCTTGTGTAGGTCTATAGGTAGGTGAGGGTGAGTCTTCTTAAACCAATATTGTGTGTGGGTAGGGTTGGCTAAGTCCTTTGAGTCACCCTTTGGAGCACTAGAGACATTTTGAGTTTGTTTGCACACTTTCAGTTGTGTACTCTGCATCAAGTGGTATTTGAGCACCACTAAGATCACTGGTTCTAAGAAGATGTCTGAGAATGAAGGAAATGATGGGGATGGATTTCCTCAAAACATCACCAACAAGGAGTTGGCAAAAATGTTCAAAGAACACCTAGCAAGGAGCAAGAAGATGGAAATGGAGTTAGAAAGACTCAAGCATAGACAAGGGACAATAAGAGATGAAGAGGAATGTGAGGAAGAAGAGGAAGAAGAGGCCCCTAGGTCTCAGCTTGATGGATTGAATATACCTGCTGATCAAAGACAATTCCTTGAAGCCATTGAAAAGGTAGGAAGGAAGGATAGTAAACCTGATGTCCCAGTGTTCATAGGAAAGATGAATGCTGAAGAATGCATGGATTGGGTAGAGGCCCTTGAAAACTACTTTGAATGTGATGATACACCTGAGAGTTCAAAGGTGAAGATTGCAAAATCAAAGATGAAGGGACCAGCATTGAGTTGGTGGAACTTCTTGCAGAATGAGAGGGTTGAGAACAACAAAGTACCTATCACCACATGGAAGAAGATGTTGGTTGAGGTAAAGAAGCAATTTATGCCTGAAGACTATGAAGTTACCCTCCACAAGAAGCTACATAATCTGAAACAAAAGGATATGGATGTGAGTACCTATACAAAGGAGTTTTATAAAATTTCTTTGAAGACTAAGATATCTGAAACTGAAAATCAGAAGTTGGCTAGATATGTAAATGGACTGAAATATAGCATTCAGGATGAGTTAAGTTTGTTTAACCCTAAATCAGTCCATAAATGCCATCAAATGGCATTGAAAATTGAAGAAAAACAAAGGAAGAGAGGTGAACAAAACAATAGAGGGGGTAGAGGCAATCCAAATTTCAGAGGAAGAGGCAGATTTCATGGTAGAGGTTCATTCCAAAAGCAGCAAGGTGAAGGCAGCCATAAAGATATTGAAAAGATTCAGGCTATAGAAGCAATCCTAGAGGTGGAAGAGGCATGGGAAGAGGCAGATTTGGAGGTAGGGGCTCTAATTTCTTTACTGGGATATGTTTCTCATGTAACCAAGTAGGCCACCAATCATTTAGGTGTCTTGAGAAAGCAAGCATTAGTTCAGGCCAGCAAGGAGAAAGAAGAGTGCAACTAGCCCAAGAGGATGATCACCAAAGCACCACCTCATACCATACTGCCTCATCAAAACCTACTGATCCAGTCATTGGGGAATGCATCATGTTTAATAGGTCACTATTGATACCAATCAGCAAGGAGCCACCACAAAGAAAGTCTTTATTCCGAACCACATGCTTGGTGAATGGTAAAGTATGCAAGGTAACTGTAGATTTTGGATCCACTAAAAACTTGGTTTCTACTTAAATGATTGAGAAGTTAGGATTAAAGAAAATACCTCATCCCAACCCCTATAAAGTTTCATGGTTGAATAAAGAGCAGCAAACTCTAGTTGATGAACAATGTTGGATAAGTTTTGCAATAGGTGAATATGAAGATAAGATTTTGTGTGAAGTAGTGCACATGGATGCTTGTCATCTTCTTTTAGGAAGACCTTGGCAATATGACACTAGTGCCTAGCATGATGTAAAAAAGAATGTATATCACATCAAGAAGAATGGTGACAGTTTCACAATGACACCCTTATTAGATGAGCCAAAGGAGAAGACCTCAACTAATAGTGTGATGTTGGTGGGAGAAAAGGAGTTCATGAGAGGGTTGAAGGAAGAGAAGACACTATGTTTTGCTGTTGTAGTGAAGCTTAAGGACAGCAGACCCAAAGAAGAGAAAATTCAGAACTTTGCAAAGGATGTAGGCCCCAAGGAGGTGGCTGATTTGTTGAACCAATACAAAGGAATTGTTGCTGATGGAATCAATGACACTTTGCCCCCTGAGAGGTTGATAAGTCATTGTATAGACCTGATTCTAGGAGCCACTTTGCCTAACAAGGCCGCTTACAAACTTACACTTGAACAAAATGCTGAGGTATCTAGGCAAATCCAAGAGTTGTTGGAGAAGGGTTTCATAAGGAAAAGTATTAGTCCTTGTATTGTACCAGCAGTCCTTGCACCTAAGAAGGAAGGAACTTGGAGATTATGCATTGACTCCAGAGCAATCAACAAAATCACCATCAGATACCAGTTTCCAATGCCTAGATTGGAAGATCTCATGGATTGTTTGGGAGGGGCTAAGTACTACTCCAAGATTGACCTCAAGAGTGGATATCATCAGGTATGGATCAGACAAGGAGATGAGTGGAAAACAACATTTAAAACTAATGAAGGTTTGTATGAATGGGTTGTAATGCCCTTTGGTTTGTCTAATGCTCCTAGTACTTTTATGCGCTTGATGAATGAAGTTCTGGCACCTTTCATTAACAAGTTTATTGTAGTGTATATGGATGATATTTTGGTGTTTAGCAGTAGCAAGGAGGAGCATCTCAAACATATAGACATGGTTCTTAAGAGACTACATGAGGAGAAACTGAAAATCAACCTTGAGAAGTGTTTTTTCATGCAAGAAGAGTTGGTTTTTCTAGGATTTGTCATCTCAAAAGGAGCTTTGAAAATGGATCCATCCAAAGTTGAAGTCATTCTAAATTGGCTAGCATCTACCAATGCCACTGAGGTAAAAAGCTTTCATGGCTTATGTAGTTTCTATAGAAAGTTCATTAAAAACTTTAGTGGAATTTGTGCTCCACTCATTGATACTATAAAAGGTGGAAGGAAGTGTGTGTTTGCATGGACTAATGAGGCAAGTAGGTCATTTGAGGCATTGAAAAAGAAGATTGCAGAACTTCCTATGCTTATACTTCCTGATTTTCATAAGGTTTTTGTGGTAGAATGTGATGCTAGCAACAGGGCTATTGGAGGAGTCATAAGCCAAGAAGGGAGGCCAGTTGCCTTCTTCAGTGAAAAGTTGAATGAGGCCAAACAAAAGTACTCTACTTATGACCTTGAACTCTATGCTATGGTTCAAGCCTTGAGGAAATGGAGGCACTACCTACTTCCTAAGGAGTTTATTGTGTTTACGGATAATCAAGCTTTGAGTTTTTTGAATAGGTAAGAGAAGCTTCATCATAGACATGTTAAATGGATGGAATTTTTACAATCTTATACTTTCACCATAAAACATAAGAAAGGTATTGCTAATAAAGTGGTGGATGCTCTAAGCAGGAGGAATTTGACCATTCAAGGGATTCAATTGGAAAGTATAGGTATACACACAATAAAGGACATGTATGCTATGGATGATGATTTCAAGGAAATCTACAAGGTATGTGTTGATATGACAACCAGGTATCATACTGAGTTCTTTGAATTTTTGGTGCAAGATGGATACTTGTTTAAAGGTAGTTTTCTTTGTGTGCCTAAGGGGTCAATAAGGGAGAATATAATCAAGGAAAAGCATTGTGGGAGTCTAGCAGGGCACTTTGGAGTAGATTAAACATTGGAATTGGTTAGAAGATTTTATTTTTGGCCTAAACTTCAGACTGGTGTAAGAAAGTTTGTTGAGACTTGTATTGTGTGTCAAAGGGCCAAAGGCAAATCATCTAATGCAGGACTTTATACACCATTACCTATCCCTTCAAAGCCATTGGACTCAGTAAGTATGGATTTTGTGCTTGGGCTTCCTAAAACTAAATCTGGTTTTGATAGTGTATATGTGGTTGTGGATAGATTTTCAAAAATGGCTCATTTTATTCCTTGTAAAACCACTCATGATGCTTCACATGTTTCTGGTTTATTCTTCAAAGAAATAGTAAGACTTCATGGACTATCGATGTCAATCATTTCTGATAGGGAACCTAAGTTTATAGGTCACTTTTGGAGGACCTTATGGAAGAAACTTGGTACTAATGTGGCTTTGTCTTCAGCATACCATCCTCAATCAAATGGACAAACCGAGGTCATCAATAGGTCACTTGGCAACCTCTTGAGGTGTCTCACACAAGAGCATGGTTCAAGCTGGGATTCTATCCTAGCACAGGCAGAATTTTCTTACAACGATTCCATAAACAGGAGTATAGGTATGACACCTTTTCAAATTGTATATGGTATGCACCCTAGAGGAGTCATGGAGCTAAGAGATGTTAGTCATTTGGAAAGGAAAAGTGCTTTGGCTGAAGATTTTGCAGAGATAATGAAGGATGTGCATGAGCAAGTAAGGAACCAGCTGAAATTTGCAACTGAGAAATATAAGGTAGCAGTAGATAAGAAAAGAAGAGATTTGCAATTTAAAGTGGGTGATTTGGTGATGGTTCATTTGAAGAACGAGAGGTTACCCAAGGAGAAATACACCAAGTTGATGATGAGGAAGCTTGGTCCATGCAAGATCCTCAAAAAGTGTGGAAATAATGCTTATCATGTTGATCTTCCTTCATCCATTGGTTTATCACCTATATTTAATGTTGTCGACATATTTCCCTATAAAGGATCTATAGATGATGTGTTTGTTGCAGGTAAATCTGATGTACAACAGGCTGATGCACTTAAGGAGATGTCAAACCCATCTATCTTGGAGATTGAGAGCATTCTTGACAAGAGGGTGATTAAACAAACAAGGAGAAAGGTATATTATAAATATTTGTCAAATGGAGGCACCAAGCCCTAGAAGAAGCAACTTGGATGACCAAGGAGGCCATTGAAAAGTTAGGGTTTCAGTTTGATAGCATCCCAACTCAAGGGACTTGTGTTCTTTTGAAGTTGTGGAGCATGGTGCAGGGCACTGGATTTGCATTTTCTTGTTTTGGCATTATAATAAGGATGGAGGTCCACCATCCATGTCTCATGATCCAATATGTGTGGTCAAGGCATTCTAAGGCCATTTTATAAGCCTAGAAGTCCCTTAGTCCACTAGGATCTAGTCTAGGCAAGCCTAGGCCATTTTGACAATTTTCATGTTTTTGATTTTGGCATTTGGTAGGATGTCCATTTCTATCATCTCATGCCCAAATCCATGGGTTGAGAGGTCCCAAGTTGGCCATCAAGTGAAAACATGGCAAAATGCTCACAAAGTTGCAAAAGTGCAAACAATTGCAAAAAAAAGTTGCATAGCAACTATGACAACATTTGCAAATTTTGGTTGGATGACATTTCCAACATCTCCAACTAATTAGGATTTGTTAAATGTGGTTGGGGAAGCCTATTTAAGGCTCCCAATTCGAAATCCAAGAGGTTAGAGGTTTTTGTAATAATTCATGACCAATTTTCTACAATAAAAGATAGATTTTTAGAGCAAACTGGTTTAGACAGCAATTGTACGAATTGTTTGTATGGATCCATGGGCATGACAGGGTGAAGGGGTGAATCACCTAACATTTTGCTTTTGTTTGACACAATTTGGAGCTGTTTGGTGAAAGTTATCGTTGTTTCACTGAAGACAGCCCGTGAACATAGGGTTTGGAGGGTTTTAACCCAAAATGACCCATAACTTGCAAATCCCATAGTGAAATTCTTTGGTTTTCTGGAATTTGCAAGTTCAAATGGTGTATTATAAGACTCCAAAAGCTCTGGGTCTAAAAGTGAAGGCCAAGGGAAGTTTGGTCATGCCCTAGGCTAAATATTTGTATGTATTTAGCCAGTCAAGAGGGTTTAATGATATTGTGCATGGGTGACTACCCAAAACCTAGTCCAAGGCATTGATTTAGGTTCCTAAAAGGTGGATAGACCTTCCAAAACCACTCCCTTTTAGTATGCACCCAACTTCAACGATTGGCAAGTGTTCCAAGCCAAATTTGGCCAATTAGACCTGTGAGACTTGTAGCGATTGGGGGTTGCATGTGTGTTTTGGGGCTCTGCCCTTTTGGGGGATGTTAGGCCACTAGTGGGAAGTCTCAAAACAATTAAAATAGTGCTAGGTCCATTGGGAAAGTTTCCTTGAATCATCCATTTTCAGTTTGAGAGACCTAGTAGCCTAGTAGGTCAAATTGTGCATTTGGTGTTTGAGGGTTTGGAGAGTCAAACCAATGGTTGGAACTTAGTTGTCTAGGGTCAAATGAAGTGTGCCAAGTGCTATTCCTGATCAGAGGAATCAATTGAGTCATTTTTCCTATTTGAGCCTCAATAGGGGAGTGAGTCCCGGAAGCAACTTTTGGGTCTAAGCTGAGTAACCCATAGGGTTTGGGGTTTGACCTTGTGCATGTCTATAGGTAGGTGAGGGTGAGTCCTCTTAAACCAATATTGTGTGTGGTTAGGATTGGCTAAGTCCTTTGAGTCACCCTTTGGAGCCCTAGAGACATTTTGAGTCTGTTTGCACACTTTTAGTTGTGCACTCTGCATCAAAGATCCTAATCCATTTCAATTTTGTTCTAACCTAAAGGATACTATGCAACAACAAGTATCAATAAATATAGAGGTGTCCTCACCTAATTATGTGGATCCGAATATATTGTTAGAATCTATCAAAGGTAAGATGAAAGTAAAAGATCAAGGCTGTGTAGAGTATTCAATGTCCCAAACATTTCTTATTGTCAAGATACCTATGTCACCAAAGTCACATGGAAAACCACATTTGTTGCAAAAGGAATCCAAAACAATCTTCCAATATCAACCTCACACTGTATTTAAAAATTGGGGTGAACTAAACAAATAAAATTTGGATGATAACATATCAGGATGACTCTATAAAGATGGAGAAGATACACCAAACACTCCACCTATCAAATTGCCAGTAGAATAATATGGCAAAGGGTTTACCATATGTTAGATGAAGGGATATGATGGATGCAGTGGTTTGGGACCAGACAAAAAAGAATATTAGAGCCTATCATCTCTAAGAGGTGACATAAAACTTTAGGTTTAGGTTTTATACCATTGCGGATCAGAACCTCATCTACCAAAGTGACTACATGTGAAAAAGGGCATGATTCTAATAATGAAACGACACCTGAGGACACCCATCCTAAACTAACTCTAATGAATGGGAGTGGAACTCTTATTCCTCTACCTCCTATGCCCTTGATAATGTCTTCACTGAACATGATGATTTTCCTATGGAAGGCAAATGTGAAATTCCTCCTCTCATCAAAAGATGTCCTAAAGCTTGGATAGAATCATTTTGGAATCCTACCACTGAATCTGACACAAGTAGCTCAGATAGTGATACCACTAACATTCATATCTTTAATATCTTGATCCAAACCTTTATTGAAACTGATGATGACATGGCCCTTGTATAGCCACAGCTTATTGAATATGACCAACAAGGACCACTTCAGTTAGATTGCTTTGAAAATGATGAGGCAATAGCACAATACCTTGAGCTTAGAGAAGGCCTACCACAAGGTGATTACAAGGCTGAATTTTTTATGATTTGGATTCCACAACATATTTTGGGGGAGTCAACTCCATCTTCCAGTCAAAAAATTGAAAAAGAAATAAAAAATTAAAAAATCAAAAGAATAGGTCTCCTGGTGAAAACTACAAGGAACCCTCTGACCACAAAAAAGTAAAAATAAAGGACGTACCTGTGCGTGAAAACCTCTCTGAGGTACCCAAAGGTGGAAGATTGGACATAACCCTATCAGGTCAGGACAAATCAACATTGCTTGTGGAGATGACCGAAGAGATAAATTTGGGTACACTTGACAACACTAAGGTCATTCGTTTCGCTGCTTCGTTGTTAGAAAAAGAAAGAATAGTTTTTATCAAATTTTGCATGGTCTTACGCAGACATGTCTGACCTTGTTCTAGATCTAGTCCTTCATCATCTTCTGCTGAAACCACATGCCAAGCCTGCTAAAAAAAATGAGAAAAATGCATTCGCAAGTGGCCCTACTAGTCAAAGCTGAACTCAAGAAATTGTTGGATGTGGGATTTATTAGACCAATTGATTACACAAAGTGGATCTCAACTTAGTGTCGGTCAGCAAAGCAACTGGGGGCATCAGAATTTGCATTGATTTTAGAGACTTAAACAAAGCATACCCTAAAGATGACTTTCCTCTGCCAAATATAGACATTATAGTGGACATGACCACTGGATATGAGATGTTGTCATTGATGGATGGCTTTTTCGGGTATAATCAAATCTGAATAGCTCCTGAAGACCAGCATAAGACTACCTTTACATGTGCTTGGGGAGCCTATTGTTGGAATGTGATGCCATTTGGCCTAAAAAATGCAGGAGCAACATATCAAAGAGACGTGACAACAATTTTTCACAACTACATGCATACACTAATGGAGAACTATGTGGATGACTTGTTGTGCAAATCAGTTACTAGATATAGTCATCTAACTATTTTAGGCCCAATCTTTGATCGGATGGAGGAAAACAAGATCAAACTCAATCGAAGAAGTTTGTCTTTGGGGTAACAACCAAAAAACTATTAGGATATATTGTTTCTCAAAGAGGCATAGAAGTGGATCCTACAAAGGTAAAAGCAATTATAGCTATGCCTCCTCCTACAAATATTCGTCAACTAAGAAGCCTTCAGGGCAAGTTACAATCAATCTGCGGTTCATAGCTCAATTGGTAGATAAGTGTCACCCCTTCCAACATTTGTTTCACAAAGGGGTAGTTTTTAAATGGAATGTTCAGTGTCAACAAACATTCCAAGCTTTAAAAGATTATCTTCTATCACCACCCAATTTAATGCCTCCCATAGATGAAAATCCCTTCATTTTGTATATCTTTGCAATAGATACAACATTAGGAGCTCTTTTGGCCCAACAAGATGAACAAGGCAAAGATCAGGCTATGTATTATATTAGTTGGACATTAGTGGGCTATGAATTAAACTATTCTACCATTGAGTGAGCATGCTTGGCTGTCGTATTTGTAGCTCAAAAGATCCAACATTATATGCAAAATAATAAGACCTTGTTGGTAGGCAAGGTTGATGCATTGAAATATTTACTTAGAAAAGCAGCTCTAATAGGCTGATTAAGAAAATGGGTCATGATTCTGAGTGAGTTCAATATTGAATACACTGAAAGAAAATCAATAAAAGGACATGTTATAACCAATCAACTTGCAGATGCACTTATCCAAGATGAACATCGAATGTTGATTGATTTTCTAGATGAATTGGTTATTGTTGTCACATCTTCTAGTGAATGGCAATTATATTTTGATGGATCCCACACTAGATTTGGCTTAGGGGCAGGTATTTTATTTGTAACCCCTCAAGGTGATGCTATTCCAAAATCCTACAGGATAACTTTTGATTGCACCAATAATATTGCAAAATATGAGGCTTTGGTTACTGGACTCAGAATAGCAATTTAGTGACATATTACACATTTGCAGATCTATGGAGATTCTCAATTAGTCATCTACCAAGTAAATGATGACTATGAAACAAAAGATGAAAATTTTCTACCTTATAAGAACATGGTAGAACATTTCAAGACAAAATTCATTGTTATCCAATTTAATCAAGTCCCTTGCCTTCAGAACAAATCAGAAGATGCTATGGCAACTATTGCCTCTATGTTGGATATATATGCCTCAAAATATGGATAAATGTGAATTTTTGGTAGAGCAGTTGTTGGTCCCATATTTTGAAATTACGATATCATATTTGGTGTGTGTCCTTGTTGGTGCTAACTTCCTGTGGTACAAAGAAATCCATGAATACCTAAAATCTGAAACCATACCTCCAAACCTTTCTACTAGCCAATGTTGAGCCTTTCTTAGACAAGCTGCCAAATATGTTATCATCAGTGATACCCTCTACCATCGATCCTTTGACCAAACCCTCCTCAGATGTCTAGATTCTGATGAAGCACAAATGACTTTACACGAAGTTCATGATGGTATATGCAGGGGCCATTTCAATGGTCTTAGCCTAGCTAAAAATTTGGTCTCAGCTAGATATTATTGGTCGATAATGGAAAAAGGGGCCCATGAATTTTCTAAGAAGTGTTAGAAGTTCCAAATGCATAGAGATTACACTCAAATGCCATCACAAGAAATTCATCTTGTCATATCTCCATGGTCCTTTTCTCAATGGGGGCTTGATCTCATTGGAAAGATCCACCTGACATTAGCAAATGGACATAATTTTATCATAACTGCCACTGAATAATTTACAAAATGGATTGATGCTATACCCATGACCTATATCATTGGCATGTAGATTTCTAAATTCATTCTAAATTATATCATATGTTTATATGGAGTCCCTCTTGCAATAGTCAGTGACAATGGGTGTCCATTTAAAAATAAAGATGTTTGTGAACTCTGTGTTAAGCTTCACATTAAGAATCATTTCTCAAGTCCCTATTATCCACAGAGTAATGGCCAAGTTGAGGCATCCAATAAAACCATTATCAAGATACTCAAAAAGGTTGTCAATGATGTTGGCCGAGATTGGCATGTGCAGTTAAATCCAACTTTATGGGCCTATCGCGCTTCTATTCACACCCCTACTAGCGCAACACCTTACTCTCTAGTGTATGATGCGAAAGCTATCTTACCTTTGGAGGTCAATATTCCATCCATGCGAGTCTCCTTACAACACTTGATAGATGATGAAGAATACAAAGTTTCTAGGTTGCATCAGCTTGAGATGCTAGATGAAAGGAGTCAAATAACTTTGACACATTTGCAAGCTTATCAAAACCGTCTCTGTTGTACCTATAACAATAAATTCAAAGGGTGACACTTTGAAGTGGGAGACTTGGTCCTAAAACCCAACCCTAAGAATTCACAATCTACTAAGATCATCAAAGGAAAATTTGAACCTAATTGGGTTGGCCCTTTCATCATAATTGCAACATATGGTTCAAGTGCTTATCAACTTGCAACCCCAGAGGGAGAACCACTATCAGAGCCTATGAACAAAATGCACCTCTGAAAGTATTATACATATGTTTGAGTTAGTAGTTCTTCAATATGATCCTTAAAAAAAGGAAAAAAAAAGAAAAAGAAAAAATATCGCCTTGGTGAAAACTTGGTAAATAGGTGCCTTGTGTGAAAGCAAAAAAAAGTGGAAAATATAAAAAAAATGACTAAAATAGTAAAGAAAAGTCATTCGCCCTCTAGTGAAAACTTGACAAATGGGCACTTTGGGCAAGTACCATGGTGAAAACCTGGCAAATAGGTGCCATGTGTAGCAAGGTCATTGCTCTTTCATCTACCATGATTCCCTCTATACATAGCACAAAGTTTTATCACACCCATCCATTTTGATTTGACCCAATGTCTTTCTCCAGACTCATGATTGGTCAACATCAATGTCTTTCTCGGTCGATTGCCAATCTTTGTACATATATTTTATGTCCTGGTCACTGTACACATTTTGGACCTTAATTGGAGGCAAATTCTTTGTCATGATCAATTGATAGAGTTATCATAGTGAACATTTCAGAGGCTACGAGATGTACATAACTTATAAGTCCTGGAAAAATCCCTAAAAAATCAAATAAAGTCCTAAAAAAGTCCCTAAAAATAAAAAAATGTCCTTAAAATAATTGCAAAAAAATTGTAAAAGGTCCTGAAATAATAATACAAAAAAATTGTAAAATGTCTTGAAAAAGGCACAAATTTTTTTTTATTTTAAAAACCCTAAAAAAATTGGTAAACATGAAAAATCTAAAAACAAACACTTTTGTTTCATTTCACCAATAACATGTCGCTTTTGTACATAGATAGACATCTACGTAGACATCAGACAGAAAACACATAAACATTGCACTTCACAAATCACACATTAACAGATGAACTATTCAACCAACCAAGCATTCAAATTGATCGAACTTGTCCTATCAATCAACAATATCAACATTATTGGTTCTTTCTCAACATTATCATGGGTCTTATGCAGGATGTAGTATACTCGAAACCAGACTATGTCCTGTTTTAGATGAGGTACTGCATTCCCTGAAACTAGACATCATGATTCTCCTTTAAACACAACATTCTCACTTTTGGCAATGAAGATCAGGATGTTTTTTTGACTTGTTTGAAGTTGTGAATCTTATTTATCTTTGATCATGTTCCTATACTACTCGATGATGTCATAGAGTGATTTAGAGTGGTCAGGATGGCTCATGGTCATTTTTATTTTGTTTTCTATTTAGAGAGAGTCATAAATTTATGGGGCACGTATGTCTTGGGTGTCTGTGATAAGTAGATTCATTTTTTAAACATCGCACATACCTCGACCTTTGACATACATATTGTCTTGGACAATTTTTTGACTCATTCCTTGTCTGCAATGTGTCTGTTTTACGCAAAGGGATTGCATTATCACCCTGCCCTTCATTGCCATGGTGCACTGCATTCATTTTGCCATATCAAATAAAGGTTCTCACCTACTATTTGCTTTTGCGAAAGCAATATTTCATCACATTAATCATCCTTCACTTCTCACTTGTGTTTCTTCTGGCTAACATTTCTTCTATCCCATCAATCCTTCTATCTATTCATCAAATCAATCATTCTCATGCTATCTATTCTATCTAATCAATCGAGAATTTTATTCTTTTGATATCAATCACCTCTTTTTTTCTACAATCCCTTAACATTCTTCCCTTCTTATTAACGTTTTTCTCTTTCATCATATTTTCTCCTTCTAACATTTTTTTCTCTTCTTTCGAGAGATCACTCATTTCTTTCATCCATCAACAATCTCTCAAGAGGGCATCCCACCTCCGTCTCTCGATCTACTAAGGAATAACCTTTTTAATTATTCTTTGAAATAACGCTCATAATCACATTCTCTCAAAGAGGGGCGAATGTAGACACCCAAAAATTTCACCATGCTTGTGCACACTAACTTACTAACATTTCTACCCTAACCAATTAATTGATCAAGTGTCATTCTTCTAATTCAAATTTTCTATTTTCCTAATCATTTCATCATTAATCATTCACTTCCTAACATTAATTGAATAATATTTATTTTTTGATTAGTTCAATCCTACTTTAATTAAATAATCTTTACTATTTAATTAAATTCAATTTCATTTTTCTCATAATTGAATAATTTCTTTAAATTATTTAATTAGCTTATTATTTCATCATAATTAAATAATTTTTTAATTTATTTAATAAAATCTTAGTTATCTTCTTCCAAAAATCAAGAATGGAAACAAATCTTATTTTTTTTAATTTAATTTCTAATTATCGTCACCCAAATTCAAAAATGGAAATAAATCGAGAAAATGATTTAAAAATTAAAATAAATCATTACCCGATTAAAATAAATTATTTTCTCACATTCTCCCAATTTTTGAAAATGGAAAGTATGTTGTCATTTGATTTATATGATTTTCAAAAATCATTATCATATCTTCCTAAAAATTGAAAATGGAAGTAACCACTCAGCTTCTGATTTTATTGGTTTATCTTCTTGGAAAATATCTCTTTAATCTCAATTTAAAGTTCAAAAAAGGAGACATGACCAGTCAAAAGCCACTTTATGCCATCTTTTTGAATCCATCATGATTCTGCAATCTTGTCTTCAATCCTCTATAAATTTATCAATCTTTTCTATAATTGGGACCACATTTTTCGAGTATCCTTATGTTGTTGTTTTCACTTTGCAATCTTGCTTCCATCACACTTTCAACCTTGTAGGGGATATCCACACAAGTCCCATTTGAAGTAGAAAGAAAGCCAATGGAGAATTATGGAGGAGATATCCACGTTTGTAATGGTTTGAATTTGGTTTGATTATCTTGTCTTCGTAGCTCTATTGAGTGTATTAGGAAAGTTTTCATTGCAATTTAGCTTTGTGGTTAGCTAATGCTTATTGCTTTGATGTTGTTCCAGAATTCCTAGCTACAAGTGCAATAGAAGTTGATGGTCACACTTCCAATGAATGACATGCGATGTTCAAGGAATTGTTTCCAAAACATGATAATGGAAAGACCCAAAAATAGACAATAATGCCAATTTACACTACTACTACCTATGATTACACCATCAACCATATTTGAGAAATGGACAACCATGTGTCTACTATAATTATCAAAGACAAAGCCCTCAAATGCAATGTCACTACTCAAATGGTTAAAGTTAATTTACAAGGTGTTGCACCCAAAATTACTTCATCTTCATCTGATAGCCAATATGACCTTGTAGACCAATTAGGAAAGATTCTCTTATTCCCGATCCTTGAGATTTTGTGCATTTCACCCTCACATAAGGCTAATTTGGACAAAATCTTGAGAGAGACATCCATTCCTACTAATCTAAATGTGGACCCGTTTCAAGCTATGGTGGGATACCTTTCTACCCCCCATTGCCTTACATTCATAGATTTAAATGATGCATCTCCATACCAACCACACAATGCACCACTTCACATTTAAGCTTTCCTCCATAAAAATCACATAAAATGAGTCTTGATAGATGGAGGAGCAGGTCTCAATATTTGTACATTAAACACTATCTTATTATTGGGATACTCTAAAAATGTTGTGGATTCTAGAAAGAAGATCACCCTAAAGTATATGATGATGAATAAAGCTCCTCAAAAGGAATAGTCACTCTACTACCAAGCGTAGGGCCAATAACAAAAGATGTGGTTTGCCAAGTCATTGATCTTGATCTCACATACAATATAATGACCATGGATATATGAAATGAGAGAAGTGCCCTTGGCATATCACCAATGCATTGAGTTCCCACACAATGAAACCTAAGTCACAATCAAAGGTGATCCAAATCCATATATATGTTGCAACAATATTTGACCAAGACCTGAAAAAATAGTCCCAATCATTCAAGAGGCTACTCCATCTTTGACATACATTGATCTAGAATCATTGAAAGCCTCAATTTTAAAGCAAGCAAATCTTAAAAGAAAATTCAAGAACAAATGCATGGGAGAACATAACTTGAATCAAAGCATGTATCTAAGACAATTAATAGACTCTCCTAAGAATTATGATAGACCACATCCTTCAAGACAGATATCAACAATCATTATCAAATGGGATCCCACTACTTTCAAGAATAAGCCTTCTATTAATTAAATATATTTTTATTTATTGAGATAATTCATTAATCCTCTTCTATCCTTTCCTTATTTAAATAAATATTTTTATTTATTTAAATAATTCTTTCCCTCTAATTAAATAAATATTTTATTTATTTAATTGGCCTCACTTCTTCTATTAATTAAATAGATCTTTATTTATTTAATTAATTCACTAGCTTTTTCCCTCTATGACACTTGTCATTCATATCTAAATTTGCCTTTAACCACCTCTCTAATACTTTATTATTTCCTATACCTACCCTCTAATCTGAGCCGACCATTTATCCTTTCACCTCCTAATCCTAGCCCTCCATTTCTAGGGCACTCTCTATATAAGAGGATCTTTTCATCCTTATCAACCCTAACTAATGCAATCATATCCCTAACAAGTGAATCAATCAAGCATCTACATAGCCACTATCCCTTATTTGTTGAGATCTTGTGCATAATACAAAATTTAAGAGCAACCATATCAAGCTAGATCAATTAAGATAGGAAACAATGGTGATAAAATTTCAATGCTAGTACATACTTCACAAACTAGTCACATAAGGTAATCTTTATAAATTCATCGTTCTTCACAAACTTTAGTGCTCGTACATGTTTGGTGGAGCACAAGCTAGTCACATCCATGATTTCTTCCTTTGTGATTCTATAGGGTTGATGAAGATAATTGCATTCTTTGTGAATCCAGCTTAAAACAATTATTATCCATTCATCTTCAATATTAAATTCAAGGAAACCCTTCTAAATATCTAGTCATTTTTCCTCAACATTTGCATACTCCAATTTTAGTAAAAGATTATCATCCAATAATTGATTGCCCCTAAGGTCTTCCAACTTTAGATGGTTGTACTCATTTAGTTGCAAGTGGATATAAATTTGAACATATTTAGTATGCAATACATTGATCAAAATGTGGGAGAATGTTCTATCCTTGTCAGACACAATGTATTTGTATGAATTTTTTTTTACATTTTGGCCTTGGTTTCTCCATGATGTAAATAACCTTGGGTTTTGCCATGCCAACTTTTTCTAAAACTAGGGTTTCTGGAAGAAAAACTAAAACAAATGGGAATATATTTGTTAGGATTAACATGCAATAACCTTGAAAACCTTCTCTTCTTTAGATATTGCACTCACTTGAAGTCATTTAAATGAGATCAAATCTGATCAAGTATGACTTAAATATCCTTCATACCTAACTTGGTTACTCTACATTGTATGCATTTTATTTTGAGTAGCCTTTTATTGTTTTGATATATCACAGGGACTTATAATCACTCATCAATATTTCACAAAAAGAGTATTTGATATGGAAAATTGATAAAGTGGTATGATATCATTATCTAGACCTATAGATAGAATATGATGTCACTATTTGTATGTATGTTGAAGACTTCAACATCTTATGGTTCACAGGTGTATGAAAAGTTTGCAATTGCAACTCCCCTTGAATCAATACTTCCATTTAGTTTCCAAAAGATCCATTTACAATAGACAAATGTATAGATCCAACTCTCACTTCACTTTCTTCCTTCTTCTTTCATATCTTATCCATCTCCTTATTTTTTCTAAATTAGATCAACCTTCTTATGTGGAGTAGGAGGTCTCATAGTCTTCCCCTTGCAATGCATCTTGATTTATTACAATTACAGAATGTGATGCTATGTTGTGGACCATAACCTCTTCTTCTCATGTTGGATCTACAATCAACATCCCTATGACCAATCTTGTTACATGTGTAGTAGTAAGCATAGAAGGATTGAGAAGTCATAACATTGCACATAAATATTTATTATCTTACTTCTACATTCATTTTCCTTATGACCAAACTTATTCTAAGAATAGAGCTAACAATGAAAGGATTGATATTCCATAACATTATACCTTGGAGACCTAAATGATTTATTACTCATTTTAATCCTACAATCAATAACCTTAGGTCCAACCTTATTACATGAATACCAATTACCATTGAATGATTGAGAGTACCTATTTAGAGTAGTTTGTTTAGGAGTGGGTTTTCTAAAGTTCTTCTAGTTCTATAATTGTGTGAAGTTATTCTTATTTTCCTCTGTCTTCTTAGATTAATCATATGTTTTTTCTTTTTCCTTCTCACACTTTCCTTTAACCATATATGTTTGAGAGGTTCCCTCTTTTCCAAAACCTAGACCACCCTTATCTTTTAGTGGTTTTTGAAATTCAATTATCTCATCAAGCATATTTGTGCTCTTTTTGAATTGTAGACATTTGTTCACTTGAAATTTGATCTCTTCTAATTATTTCCTTAGGGAAATAAATTATTCTTCAAGCTTAGTGCATTCAAAAAATTTGTCATGAAGCTTGGAATCCAAACAATCAACAATATTTTTGGCTTCTTCATCTTTAACTTTTAGGTTGACAATTTTGTATTCTGACTTTTTGAGTTTGTCTTAACATTCTTTGCTTCCTTCAATTTGAGCCTTCAGTTTGACAATTTTCTTTTTTAGCTTATTTAATCTTGTATTCACTGCATTATTCTCTTGCAAATGTATGTCTTCAAGAGAAGATTGAAGTTCTCCTTCAAGATCTACTTGACAATCATCTATATTGATGTCTCATCATTTAGGCTCCATTGAATCTAAATCTATTTCTAAAAGAATCATATGATTAAGAATTACTTCATTTCCCATGTGTTCAAATACATGACCTACCACAATTTTTAGACTATTAACTAGGAACCTTTCTCTAATACCAAATATTGAATGTGCCTAGATACTAAGAGGAGGGGCAATTGGTATTTAGTTAAACAATCAATTCCATTTCTAAGTTAAACATCAAAATAGATTTGTTGATTGAAAGAACAAAAAGCAAAGCATGTACCAAAACATTACACACAAGGACACCAATATTTTTTTGTGGAAAACCCAATGAGGGAAAAACCATGGTGAGAGTTAACTCACACTATATCAACAAGTTATTATAATATTGTTTTAAGGCTCATTTCTTAAGGAAGCTCATTGCTCCTTTATGGACTTATTGAGAATGGTACAAAGATGCATAGAACTGCTAAGGAGATTTACTCTCCCATAGTAGGATAGATGAATATTATAATGAAAAACATATACATTATCCGCTACTACTATAAAAGATGTATCTAACATATGTGGATGTGTCAGTCTCTTTTTTCGCACACATACTTCATATATTCACAAGTAGTGCTCTTCATATAATTATTTGTTCTTCTTTATATATCCTCCTCAACATATCAAAAACTCCAATTAGGTTGACTCCAAACTGATCTTTGGATAAAATGTGTGATACTATATAGGTTAGCTTCAAAACACATGCATTTAAGATAAATTGAGTTGCAAATCAATCCAAGGTATAACCATGCCAAGGAAAACATTGCTACATGTCAATGGAATAAAATATAATAAGTTAGAATCAACAACAAATGAAAGAAACAAGACTGTCACCCCACCATCAACAAAATTTACCAAAAATGTCAACTATAGATTTGTGTGCCACTGGGGAGAGACCAAAAACATCATGTAGATCAAGATATGAGAAATGTATACTATCCACAACATCCCTACAAATTTCTCTTTAAGTATCTAATCATTAAGTATTGGCACAAGAAGAGAAACATATAAAATTGATGAAGACAGAGCATGCTAGACTGATTATAATAGTTCAAACACTGGATATTGCATTGTGGTACAATAAATCATCGAAGACTCACATGTATTAACCCTTGTAACTCTTTGATCATATCCCCAAGTCTGCACAAGCATTCTAGTTAGCTAATGAGACACTTAACTCATACTTCCATACTATCTTACTATCACCTAAGGTCATGAATACATCTACTTTTCTTCTAGATAGTCTTGATTTTCCTCAATCATGTTGTTCCCATGTCTCTATCTATGTCAAACCATCTCTACCAAACATGTTGGTCTCAAATGACCTCTACAACTACACTAATCCATCATTTCTCAGCCTCTTAAACTACACCAATCCATAAGTATGATAGGTTGACATCAATGAAAACACATTTGACATATTTCCAACATGACAATCATAATTCCAATTGCACAACAATTCATAAGAGTAAGTTCTATTGGCAACACCAATGAAGGAAAACTGAGAGGGGGGGGGGGGGGGGTGAATCATTTTTTACTAGATTACACAATTTAAGCACAATCTCTATTTAGGTACACTACCTAGAGCTCACTGCTCAAAATACAATGACCCAAAAGGCTACAACCCTTAGGGAAGCTTCACTACCTTACAAATATATTCAGACTATAATCCAGATTACATAAACTGCAAAGATAGCATCTGCTAATGCTTGATGACAATTCCGATTAAGCATATTTTTCTACCCTTCAACACTCTCTACTCAATACACCACACCAAAAGATAAATTCACTTGTTCTCACATACACCACTCTCTGATAATATAGACTCAACATCAACACATCACCGAACCACCAATTACAAAAATATAACACCTATTTATATAGATCATCAACCTTGAGTACAAGGTCGACCAAACCCTTAACACCTAATTACAAAATTACATCACACAATACATAAATCAACCACCAGACCAATACAATATCATAAAAACCATAACATGGACCCCAATAAAATCCTCGAACATGCGCCACCACTGGAAATCTTGCCAAGATCAACATGAAAAATATCACAGGACCCATGAGATCTTCAAGAAAATGCACAATGATCAAAATGTTGGATATGGTTGGTCATTGATGTTGCTAGGATATGTTGTTGTCATTGATGTCAACATATTCCTATAATTTGATCTGGTGTACTTGGGAAGTTTTTCTCATCTGGTTTTGTAGTTTGATTTTGCTGATCACTATTTTGCAGAGGTTGATATTTCCTCTGGTATATTTCGTTGTGATCTAATCTTTTGCTAGGTCTTTGGGATATTGTTTTGGTTGGTCTTGTGTATCTTCAATTCAAATGGTTCATGATTTGGTTCTCCACAAGTTATCTTTCTTCATGATAGTTGCTGATTGGTTATGTTCTTGAACTTCTAGACGTTGACAGATGAAGATTTGAAAAGTGTGTTGGCCATTTGGAGGAATTGATTATGTGTTGCATTGATGTTAGCACTAGCTATTTTGGATGCTTTATCGGCACCCTTCTGGTCCTAGTAGGTTGTTTGGTTTCTGGTTGGATATGATCCGGTATGCTCTGATATGTTTGGGTTATGGAATTGGATTATTCATTTTGCTCATATTCATGTTCAATCAGTTGGTTTTGATCTAGTGATCGGATGCTATCCTGTTTTCTTGGAAGCTTATTTGTTGTTCCGGAAAAGGTTTCACCGAAAGAGGTTTGATGAAGATCTTTGATGATATGCATAAGTGGTGTTGGTGCGACTTCTAGTGGAGATTCAGGATGTTGATGGTGATCATGTTTGAGAGTTAGTTGATTGGGATTATTGCTTTGGTGTGTAGGGATCTATATTGAGTCCCTGGCGTATCTAGGTTATGAACCTATATTTCTAGGATGTCTTATGGGTTGGGTATTATTTGTTTGGTCTTAGGACAACATGTTCCATAAATATGTAATTGTTTTATTATCTAGTGGCTGACCTTATTATTTATGGTTGAGGGTTTGTATATATATGATGTAAGATCTCATTGTAGATCATCATGAAATAGGATATGGATATGTAAGGAGCAAATAATGTAATAATAATTTAGGTAGAGGATTTAGTTGATCATTGGTGATCGAGTTGGGTTTATGTAAGAGGATTTAGTCCTCCAATATTGAGCTTAACCGGAATTGTATTCAGGCATAGGAGATACTATCTTTGTAGTTCACTCATTTCTCCAGATTGTAGTCTGGATTTCTATGTAGTCAATGAGACTCCTTTTGTGATGAGAAACATGCTCTAGGTTGTTGGCCTTCCTACAAGTGAATGCCCCTCAATTGTAATTCATATACTTACTGCAGAAGTATTATTTGACTGTGGGTAGGCTTCCCACCGTGGTTTTTCCCTTTACCAACTATTTTGGTATTTGCTTTATGCATTCTGGTATTGATCTTTTGGGTTCTAGTAATTTGGTGACAACTGATTCACCCCCCCCTCTTAGTTGTCTTCTAGTTATTTGAAGTGTTTGACAATTGGTATCAGAGCTTTGGTCCTCTTTGTAGAAGCTTAACTACTTGAGGAAGATCCTATGGTGACTAACAACTCAAGTTCATCTAATTCATCTGGAGCTATCTTTTAGAGAGCTATTCCTAGGCTTGATGGAACAAATTACATAGTATGGAAGATTCAGATGGAGACTCATCTAAGATGTTCTGGCAAGGAGATTTGGGAGATCACATAGAATGGTGTTACACCTCATAATCTGGCATCTGACAATCCTCCTCTGACAAAATTGGATAAGGAGCTTGAGAATGATTGTAGAGCAAGAGAAACCCTCTTGTGTGCACTTTTTTATTAGCAAATAATGAGAATAACTAACAAATTATCTACAAAGGCTATATGGGACAAGTTGGAGACTCTTAATGAAGGTGACCCTACTATGAAGATTGCTAAACTTGATGGTTACTGAGTGAGATATGAAAAATTGAAGATGGAAGAAGATGAAAGGATTACTGCATTCATGGAAAGGGTAAATTAGATTGTTACGAGAATTCAAATTTGTGGTGGAACTTTGAGTGAAGATGAAATATTTTTTTAAATTGTAAGAGCTTTACCATAGGCTTACAAGATGAAGGCTACTGCAATTAATGAGTTAAGAACAATGGCTAATACTTGTGTCAATAGAGATACATTGGTTGGGAAATTATCTTCTTTTGAGCTTGAAGAATTTGGACCCTCTAGAGCTATGAAGTCTGAACCTGATTTTCATGCATCTGCATCATCAACTTGCAAGCAAGATTGGAAAGCTTTGTATGCAAAGGAATTGGATGATATGCAGAGAGAAGATGAAGAATTTGAGTAACTTGAAGCCCTATTCGCTAGAAGAGTAACTAAAGGATCGGTAAGAAGTAAGTATGAAGGAAAAGAACCTTTTAAATGTTTTGCATGTAATAAGATTGGTCATTTTGCATCTAGATGTCCTGAAAGGAATTCAAGATTTGAAGAGAGAGATTGAAGATATTTTAAGCCTAACCCTGGATATCAGAACAAGTATAAGTATAGGAAAAACAAAGATAAATCATACTACATAGCGGACAAGGAAGGTGTGATTGATTCTGATGATGAACCGACATAAGACTCTGCTAGTGGTTCCGACAATGGAAAGGAATGGGTGTTCTTTTCTATCAAGGAAGATGTTCCAGCACTGGAAGAGAATGTACCTGAAGAGAAGGAATTTGCTACTAAAATTAAAGATAAGGATGAATGGGTAATTGACAGTGGATGTTCACATCATATGACTGGAGATAAAATGAAGTTTCTATCTTTGCAAGAATTTGATGGCGGTCTAGTTAGATTTGGAGATGACAAAGCATGTGTGATCAAGGGAAAAGGGACTATATCATTAGATGGTAAGTATAATAATGATAATGTTTATTATGTTGAAGGTTTAAGGCATAATATTTTGAGTGTAGGATAATTGGTGGATAAGGGATTTCAATTATCGTTCAAGGATGGAAAATGCAAAATCATTAATAGATCTAGTTTGGAGATTGCAACTTGTACACATACAAAAGGTAATATATTTGATTTCAATTCTGGTGAGAAGACATGTTTGAGTACACAAATTGATGAGAGTTGGCTATGGCATAAAAGGATATGTCATGTGAATTTTGATCACATTGTAAAGATTAGTTCAACTAAGGAAGTTAGAGATATACCAAAGATTGTGAAGCCCTATAATCCGATATGTAAAGAATGTCAAATGGGTAAACTGGTCAGAACCTCTTTTAAGAGTATATAAGATAAATCTAATGATATTCTTGATTTTATTCATATTGATTTGTGTGGCCCAGCTAGAGTTAAAAATTTTCAAGATGATAGATATTTTATGCTAATCATTGATAATTATTCTACAATGATATGGGTTACTTTTCTAATGGAGAAATCTAAGGCTTTTGAAAAGTTTCAAATCTTTAAAGATAAAGTTGAGATAGAGACAGGATTGAAGATTAAATGTTTGAGGTTAGATCATGGTGGAAAATTCACATCCGATGAGTTTACTAACTTTTGTGAGAAACATGGTATAAGGAGACAATTTTCTGCTCCCCGGACACCTCAACAGAATGGAGTTGTGGAAAGGAAGAACATAACTATCTTGAATGATGCTACAATAATGATGATGGAAGCTAGTCTACCTCCATCTACTGGAGAGAAGCAGTGAGAACAATGGTTTATGCATTCAATAGAGTACATATCAAAGGAGAAACCGGTAAGACACATTATGAATTATGGTTTGGAACTACACCTACAGTTAAGTATTTCAGAATCTTTGGTAGTAAATGTTATATCAGGAGAGATGATATTGTAGACACCTAAAAATGGTCAACGCTTGCGGAGTCATACTTTAACATTTGCGCATTGCCTCATTTTAGGTTTTTGCGTCGCATTAACATTTCTCCTATGTCACGCATTTGGTCTTTATCATTTGCGAGCATCAAGTCATTCTTCTACATTCTTCATCTGTCTCGCTTTCGAATTTGGTCTTGTCGACAACAATCTTCAGTCATGATTTTGGTCGATCTTTGTCCTTGTCAATCTTGTCATATTGCGATCGATTCGTCATCGATCCTTGTCCTTTTCAATCATGTCAATTTGGTCAATTTGTCATTGATTTTTGTCAACCAATCTCAATCAAATCATTTATCAACACTGGTCATTTATCAATCCAAAATCATGATCGAATCGATATCAACTATCCTTTGTCAAGACCTAATTGTCGTCTTTGCATTTCTAATTCATCTTCCAAGGTTTTATGATTTATTCATTTAATCTTGTTTGTCATTTTCTCCCTCTAGGTTAAATAATGTATTTATTTATCCTAGGTCTTCGTGTCACAATTAAATGTTTAATTTAATTGGCTAACTAATTATTCCTCTTTTTGTGAATTAATTAATAAATGACAAATTATTAATTGATTAACCTAATTTCCTAATTTTTCATCAGTTTCTAAATTCCCTCTTTGTGAATTAATTAATAAATGAGAAATTATTAATTAATTCACTAAATTCCTAATTTCTTCATTTCTAATTTTCCTATTTTCTAATTTTTCTAATTTTCTAAATTTCCTAATTTCTAATTTCCACCTATTTTCTAAATTCCTAATTTTAATTTCCACCTAATTAACTTGTCTCTAGTTCTCCCTATTTTTGTGCTTCATGCGTCATACTCTTGGCATAGCAAGATGTCATAAGGTTCTAGTCCTCTAGGCTTTGCATTGGCAATATGTCATAATTCCTGACATAGAAGGTGTCATAACCTTCTTCTTTTCACTCAATTGTGCCATTTTTGAAATTAATTGCTTCTAATATCAATTTCATGCTAATTTGATCCATCTCTCCAATTTGTCTATAAATTGGATGAATTTCTTCAATCAAATCCCTGGATTCTTAATTAATAATCCCTATCAGGCTATCGAATTTATGCTTCTAGTACTCTTGAGCTTTTAATCAATGTCAATCTTGCTTTCAATTGTATGTGCACTTGTAGGTGAGATCCACAAATTCATTTGAAGAGGAAAGAAGAACAATGGAGCCGTATGGAAGAAGCATCCAAATCGTCATCTGGTTTGCATGATATTTGCTTTTGAATGCTTTGTTTTTTATGTCTCTATTGAGTGTGCTTAGGATTAGATCATTGCAATATGTGTTTGTGATTGAGCTAATAATGATTAATATGTCTTTTTATATATTGCTTTGATGATTCCTATTTCCTATGCTACAGATATCATTGGCAAATTTGATCTTATATGTGATGAAGGAATTTTTCTTGGTTATTCTAATGAAATCAAAGCATATAGAAGTTATAACAAGAGATTGCAGATAATTGTGGAGAGTGCTAATGTCAAGGTGGATGAGCTGAATGGAAGTCAAATCAAAGTTTATGAGCAAGAACCGGCAGTGGAAATGATCATAACTAAATCGGTAACACTTTTACCAGAACAAAATGTTGAACTAGTTACTTTGGTAGTATCAAAAAATTCAATAGTAACTGAAGAACCAGGAAGAGGAACAAAGAGTCAGAAGACTCCTAGGTTTGTGAGATTGAATCATTCAGAAGATCAGATCATTTGAGATAAGAACAATGGAGTGATGAAAAAAAGGAGATTGGCATCTAATGAGGTATATTTAATTTCTCAAGTTGAACTGGTATCAGTAATTGAAGCATGTAAAGATGAATGTTGGTTGAAAGATATGGAAGAAGAATTCAATCATTTTGAGAAAAATAACACATGGAATTTAGTTCAGTTTGTAAAGGATATTCTCATAAGTAAGGAATTGATTATGGTGAAACTTTTGCATGTGTAGCTAGGATTGAAGCTATAAGATTATTTCTTGCCTATGTTGCACATAAAAACTACAAGGTTTATCAGATGGATGTGAAGTGTGCATTTTTGAATGGGGATTTTGATGAGGAAGTTTATATTGAGCAACCTGATGGTTTTTCACTTTCAGATGATACAAACATGGTTTGCAGGTTAAGGAAAAATTTATATGGATTGAAACAGGCACTTAGAGCTTGGTATGCAAGGTTAGATAAATATCTTTTAAAGCTTGGATTCACTAAAGGTAATGCTGACAACAATCTATATTATAAAGTCACTGATAATGATATATTGATTATTAAAGTTTTTGTTGATGACATCATTTTTGGAGGTGAAGATAAGTTGTGCATGGAATTTTCTAAGAATATGGAAAAAGAATTTGAAATGTCTATGATTGGGGAAATGAAAATTTTCTTAGGTTTGCAGATTACTCAAAATGATAAAGGTATTTTCATCTGTCAAACTAAGTATGCTAGAGAACTGTTGAAGAAATTTGGTATGGTAGATTCTAAACCAGTAAGTACTCCTATGGTTACAAGTGAGAAATTGTCAAGGAAAGATGTTTCTGCATGATA
Organism: Cryptomeria japonica; assembly: GCF_030272615.1. Taxonomy (NCBI): domain Eukaryota; kingdom Viridiplantae; phylum Streptophyta; class Pinopsida; order Cupressales; family Cupressaceae; genus Cryptomeria; species Cryptomeria japonica. Next base: position 630,164,923 of record NC_081406.1, on the reverse strand, counting down.
AATCCTACAAGATACAAATCTATGATTGGAGGTCTGCTATATTTGACTCAGACTAGGCATGACATAATGAATGTTGTTTGTACTGCATCTAGATTTTAGAGTGATCCTAGAGAGAATCATGAGAGTGTAGTGCAAATAATTTTTAGATACTTGCAAGGTACATCTGAATATGGTTTGTGGTACCCTAAGTATGATGACTTTACTTTATATGCATATACAGATGCTATTTGGGCTAGTGATATTGATGACCCAAAAAGTACTTCCGGTGGAGCTTTATTTCTTGGAAAGAAGTTAGTTTCATGCATAAGCAAGAAACAATCATGTACTTCTTTATCTACTAATGAAGTTGGATATGTGGTTGATGCTACTAACTATACACAATTTCTATGTATGAAGCAAATGTTGAACGATATTAAAGTGCATTGCACTGGACTAGTAGTTACTCACTGTGATAACTCTGCTACTATTGACATATCAAAGAAACTGGTATTTTACTCTAAGACAAAGCACATATCTTTTGGAAATGTGCCTCTAATTCACTTGACATTTGTTCATACTGATCGGGTTAATTCTGGTTGATGAAACAGTGTGAAAAAAATTTGTGAGCTCTATCGGTATAACCTTTGCCAATGAACTCGACATATCGGAGTAGGTATCGGTCATCGGGAGTGGTCTCAATCTACTATACCGATACCCAATGAGTCCGTCTTCCTATGTCTTGAAGTGTAATGGAGCTCGTAGAAGTAGGTTTGAATTCATCCCAATGACCCGATGAAGTCATCTTCGGTCATCAAGGTAGCATCAACTATTGGGTGGACTTGTTCGGTGTTACGCTGATACCCGATGGAGTTGCCTTAGATTGACATTGGCTATCGAGAGGAATAGGGTGGAAGCTACACTGAGTCTCGATGGATCCTCCTTGGGTCATAAGAGTGTTATCGACTATCGGAGGAGTGAGCGGCCTAGGTTGATCCAATGGTGATCGCTAGGTTGTGATGGGAAACTGCACATTAGAATATCCATCACAACCCAATGACAAAGAAGAGCTTCATTTTGGGTGGTTAGTGAGGTCATGCTAAGGTGGTAGAGCATGGACGCTAGAGCCAATTAGGGCGTGCCACATGGCAGAGTGTAGAAAGAGAGATCGAGAAAATCAAGGAAGATCGGATGATCGGGATAGCTATTTGGTTGTCTTGTCGATGACCCGATGGAATTCCCTTCAGTGATTGGGGTATCATTGGAGATCAGGAGAATTGATTGTTTGCTACACCACTACCCAATGAGCTCACCTTCGATGATCGGGTCGATATCGGTGATCAATTTGACAACATGGAAGCTATGTCAATGGCCCAATCGAGTCACTGTGGTGTCATCGGGAGATCGAGTCTACCTATTGAAGGCTATCCCGATAAGCTGATGGAGATGTTCTATTTGGAGCTGCATTATTGGAGTCACTGGTTTATCAGTGATTGTGATGAAATGGTTTGTTTCTACACCGATACCCGATGAGTCTACCTTCATTGGTATCAGGGATCAGGGTAGCCAGTTTGGTTGTCTTGTCAATGACCCGATGGAGTTGCCTTTGGCAATCGGGGTATCATCACAGATCAGGAGAACCTGTTAAGTACTATGTCAATGGTTCGATGGTCCCGTCTTCTTGGTCATCGAAGATTGGGGTAACTTGGAAGCGATCTTGCCGATGATCTGATGCTATGCCGATGAGTTGGGTGGGCCATGGGCTCAAACTGATTAGAGGTAAAAGATAAGCTTGTGGTCCCATTAGAAGTTCCTGTCGATGTATTTGAATATGAACCAGTGTGATTCCTAGGTGCATGTGGGATAATTGTATTGTCACAAATACAGACCGACGCAGGCAGTTAGATGTCTAAACTGATTGGTGCAAATTGACAGTTGAACGGTCGACATGGAAGATGTAATCAAAGTAGCTAGATGTTGGTTAGGTGGATGGATGTTACTGAATGACAGACTGTTGGACTCTATAATGGTTATGCTTAACCGATAGGTTGTAATCGATGGCTGATATATATGTTGCCAAAGATGTAACTGGGAAGAGAGAGAGGTTACTATGTGATGTATGGTGTGGAGTCCGTTTGGAAGCCTGAATGTTCTGCATAGGTGATGACTGTGATCCAAACATAGATTCTGAGAGAAAATTCCTGTGAAGAGGATCTGTATCTCTCTTTGGTGGTGGGTTTTTTACCCGTAAGGGTTTTCCCATGTAAATTTGGTGTTAACTCTCTATTGTGTTTTCTATGTGATTAGTTTTTCATTAGTCTGTGTATATCTTAATGTTTTGCAAAAGAATTTAAAGACATACTTGCTTGATTCCCCTTAGAATTGGTGTTAGGAGAGCATTTTCCACACATTGCTTTCCTTACAATGTCTATCAAGTATAAAATTTTGAAGGAGAAGGTGGAAGAAAATGAAGTTAGACTGGTTTATGTGAACACTAAAGAACATATTGCAGATATTTTCACTAAACCTTTGCCTAAAGAATCATTTGAGTACCTGAGAGATAGATTAGGGGTTTCTACCCCTCCGCTAGAGAGCTGATTGATGTTATTTGGCATCAGTCTGGTATGTACTATCAGAGATATTATTTATTCCTACATTGATGTGGGGATGCTACTACTCAAGGGGAGTAGTTAGCCTTGTGTTTCAGCGGTCTTTGTTTTTTCTTTGATATTTTTGTCATATTTATGGCATTGATGTCAAAGGGGGAGAGATATATGTGAAAAATAGAGCTTTACAAAGATATCATTCACATGGGGAGTTTGGTCTTTGTTTCAGAACTTCATTGCTACAATTTTTGTGGGAAATTATTCATTGTCTTCCATTGGGGGAAACTTGTTTTGGTATTTCTTGGCACTTGGATATTTTTCACATCTAATATTGCCATCAATGCCAAAGGAGGAGATTGTTGGCCATTTGGAGGAATTGATTATGTGTTGCATTGATGTTTTGTCATTGATGTCAACACTTGTTTTGGATGCTTTACCGACACCCTTCTGGTCCTGGTAGGTTGTTTGGTTTCTGGTTGGATATGATCTAGTATACTTCGGTATGTTTGGGTTATGGAATTGGCTTATTCATGCAACTTAGATTCATGTTCAGTTAGTTTTTTTAATCTGGTGATCGGATGCTATCCTATTTGCTTGGAAGCTTGGCTTGTTGTTCCAGTGAGGGTTTCACCGGCAAAGCTTTGATGACGATCTTTGATGATATGCATAAGTGGTGTTGGTGTGGCTTCTAGTGGAGATTCAGGATGTTGATGGTGATCATCTTTAGATAGTTTATTGGGATTATTTCTTTGGCATGTATGGACGTTTATTGGGTCCCGATGTATCTAGGTTATGGATCGACTTAATGTAATATCCGGATTGGACATCTCAATGTGTTTCTAGGATGTCTTATGGGTTGGATATTATTTGTTTGGTCTTAGGCTGACATGTTTTGTAATTATGTAATTGTTTTATTGTCTGGTGGCCAACCTTACTATTTATGGTCGAGGGTTTGTATATATATGGTGTAAGATCTCATTGCAGATCATCATGGAATGGGATATGGATATGTAAGGAGTGAATAATTTAATAATCATTTAGGTAGAGTATTTGGTCGATCATTCATGATTGAGTTGGGTTTATGTAAGAGGATTTAGTCCTCTGGTATTGAGCTCAACTAGAGCTGTATTTAGGCATAGGAGATGCTATCTTTGTAGTTCACTCATTTCTCTGGATTGTAGTCTATATTTCTATGTAGTCAGTGAGACTCCTTTTGTGATGAACAATGCACTCTAGGTTGTTGGCCTTCCTACAAGTAGAGGCCCCTCAATTGTAATTCACATACTTACTGCAAAAGTATTATCTGATTGTGGGTAGGCTTCCCACTGTGGTTTTTCCTTTTATTGGGTTTTCCACGTATAAATCTTGGTGTCATGTGGATGGTATTTATTATTTAATTATTGCTTATGTTTAATTGGTTTATCTGCTATTTCAATATTTAGTTTATGCATTCCGGTATTAAAGTTTAAATTGCTTAAGGTTCTGGTAATCTCATGACTACTGATTCACCCCCCTCTCAATTGTCTTCTAGTTATTTGAACTGTCTAACAAAGTGGTGTTGGTGCAGCTATTCTAGATGATTCTAACATACTTGCTGGTGTTTCCTAGTCATGTCCTATTTGTTTTGGTGATCTGAATTGATCATTGTGTGTGTTTTTGGTGGTTTTCATCAACCGTTATCAATTTTCATGTTATGCGGTATTTCTGGTAGTGTAGCGTGTTGTGGTTGATCTTGGCATGATTTTCGGTGGAGTTGATCATTTGGGAACTTAAATTAGGACCATGTTATTCTATGTAAATCATTATATTGGTTTGGTGGTCTATCATTGTATCGTTTGATGTAATTTTGTAATTATGAGTTGAGGGTTGAGGGTTTAGCCGACCTTGTTATCAAGGTTGATGAATTCTATATATAGGTGAGTTATTCATGTAGTTTGGGTGTTGATGTTGTTTCTACATTATCAGAGAGATATTTGTGTATGAACAAGTGATTTATCATTTGGTGTTGATTTTAAGGCGAGATTGATGTTGCGGGGCAGACAACTATGCTTAACGGGAACTGTAATCAAGCATTTGGAGATGCTATTCTTTTAGTTCTCTTCTTCCATATTGTAGTTTGAATCTTATTGTAAGTCAGTGAGACTTCCCTGAGTGTTGTAGCCTTTCGAGCCATTATATTTGAGTAGTGAGCTTTAGGCAATGTGCCTAAATACATGTGCATTCCCCATTGTAACATTTCCACATACTATTGTAGAGTATCATCTTATAGTGGGTAGGTTTCCACTGTGGCTTTTCCCTTAACCAGGTTTTTCATGTCAAATATCTTGGTGTTGTGTGTTAAACTATTAATTTTCTTATCTATTTATTACTGTACTTTGCTATATCTTTTGTTGTTCTTAAAGTTTATTTATTTTGGTGAAGACTAATTCATCCCCCCCCTCTTAATCTTCTTTCTTTGTTGTTGCTAACAATTGGTATCAGAGCTAGATCCTCTAATAGAACCTTAATCGCTTGAGGAGATCTAGGATGGCAGTTCAAGGTATTCTCTTTTAGAAGCATAGTCTGAGGTTTGATAAAAGCAACTATACTATATGAAAGAACTAGATGGAGGTGCACTTGAAATGTCTTGGAGAATATTACAAAGAATCCCTATGTTGTTCCTCAGAATGGACCATCTACTCATGATGAAGTTAAGGAAGAAGAATACAATATTAGAGTGAAGGAAGCATTTCTTAGTGCCTTGACTAATTTAGAAATGACAAATGTTATGGGTCTTCAGACTACACATGAAATTTGGGAGAAACTTGAGAACCTATATGAAGGTGATAAACAGGTGAAAGTTGCTAATTTGGAGAGTCTAAAAGGAAAATATGAGACATTGAAGATGGGAGATGATGAGAACATACATTCTTTTATGGCTAAGGTGAATGACCTTGTCCTAGGTATTAGATGTGCCAGTGGAAGCATTGAGGAAGATGAAATTGTTGCTAGGGTGCTGAGATATTTTCCTCATTCTTACAAACACAAGGTTGCTTCTATTGATGAGATCCGAAGTGTAACTATAGTGACAAGAGATGTGTTGGTTGGAAAGCTTGCTGCATTTGAGCTAAGTGAGTTTGGAGAATCACATGGAAAGTCTGAGACAACATTTCCAGAATTTGCATATGTATCTGGTATGCAGAAGTATGATCCTAATGAGTTCATAATATCTAGATATGAGAGAGAGAGAGAGAGAAGAGATTGAAGAGAAAGAAAGAGAGCTTGATGAGCTTGAAGCACTCATTTCTTGGAGATTGCCTAAAGGTGTCAGTAAGTATGATGGAAAGTTTCCTTTGAAATGTTTCTCTTGTAATAAGATAAGACATTTTGCTTCTAGATGCCCGGAGAGAATGGCTAAGTATGACATGCATGATAAGCTTGATAAGCATGATAGGAATGATAGATATGAGAAGCATGAGAAGTATGATAATCCTTATGTGTCTAACCAGAAGAACTATTATTATTCTACAGATGAAGGTGTTATAGATGATGAATCAAAAGGAGATGAAGTTGTGTTTATTGCCATTAAAGAGGACAAACCTATACCTATTGATTCCACTAGCTATTCTGTTGAGGAGAAAACTTTGGCAGCTAAGGTAGAAGAAAAGCATGAATGGGTGATTGACAATGGTTGTTCACATCATATGACCGGTGATAAAAGAAAATTTATGAGCATAGAAAGTTATGATGGTGAAATAGTTATATTTGGAGATGACAAAGCTTGTGTAATCTATCGGAGAGGTTCTATTTCTTTTGACGGTAATCATAACACTAATGATGTCTTGTATGTTGAAGGTTTGAAGCATAATATTTTGAGTGTTGGACAAATGGTTGATAAGGGTTATGATCTACAATTCAAGGATGGTAAATGAAAGATCTTGAATGCCTCCGGTATGGAGATTACATCTGGGACTAAGACTGAAGGTAATATTTTTCATTTGAATGCTAGTGAGAAAAGTTGTTTGATTGCTAAGATAGATGAGAGATAGTTGTGGCATAGGAGAATGTGTCATGTGAACTTTGATTCAATGATTAAGATCTGTTCCACACAAGCTATTAGAGATCTACCTAAGATTGTTAAGCCTACAAATCTGGTATGTAAAGAATGCTAATTGGGTAAGCAAACAAGGATTTCTTTCAAGAGAAAATAGTATACATCTAATGGACTGCTAGATCTTATGCATACTGACCTATATGGACCTATAAATGTTAGAAGTGTGTAGGATGATAGATATTTTATGCTACTAATTGATGATTATTCCAGGATGATGTGGGTTGTCTTTTTGAAGGAGAAATCAAAAGCATTGGACAAATTCAAGATATTCAAAGCTAAGGTGAAAACTAAGTCTGGAATGAAGGTGAAATGTCTAAGATCTGATAGAGGTGGATAATTCTATTCCAGTGAGTTTAACTCATTCTATGAGATGCATGGAATTAGAAGACAAGTATTTGCACCTAGAACCCCACATCAAAATGCAATTGTTGAAAGGAAGAACAAAACTGATTTGGATGTAGCAAGGACTATGCTAATGGAAGGAAATGTTCTAAAGATCTAATGGAGAGAAGCCATTAGCACTGCTATTTACACATTCAACAAATTTCACATAAAAGGTGATACTGGTAAGACCCCTTATGAGCTTTGGTTTGGTCATGTTTCTACTATAAGATATTTTAGAGTATTTGGTAGCAAATGTTATATCAAGAGAGATGAGGATATAGGAAAGTTTGATGCTAGAAGTGATGAAGGTATCTTCTTGGGATATTCAACTAAGAGAAAAGTCTACTGGTCCTATAATAAGAGACTAAGAAAGATAGTTGAAAGTGCAAATGTGAAGGTGGATGAGAACCTTGGGAAGGAGATCAGAGCATACAGTTATGATGATGGTCAACATGTTGTTTTGGCTCCTATTTAGCTTGAAGAACCTAGGAAGAATGATCTAGTAGAGACTATTAATCCAGATATTGTTGTTGTTGATAAAGAACTATAGGAACTAGAGAATCAGAATAGAAAGAAGACTCCAAGGTATGTAAGATTGAATCATTCTAAAAAATTAGATTATTAGTGATAAGAATAAGGGTGTAATGACAAGAAGAAGGATAGTTGTTGAAGAAGTATGTTTGATTTCTAAAGTTGAACCTAAAGATGTTGTTGAATCTTATAAAGATGAAAGTTGGATGAGAGCTATAGAAGAAGAACTAGATCATATTGAGAAGAATAATACTTGGGAACTTGTGCCTAGACCTAAGGATAAGAATGTTATTGGTACTAAATGGGTTTTTCAGAAACAAGATGAATGAAGTCAGTGAAGTTGTTAGAAATAAAGCTAGACTAGTTTGCATAGGGTATTCACAACAAGAAGGAATTGATTATGAGGAAACTTTTTCTCCGGTTGCTAGACATGAAGTTGTTAGAATGTTGCTTGCTTACATTGCTTACAAAGATTTCAAGGTATATCAGATGGATGCCAAATCAAACTTTTTGAATGGTGATCTAGGGGAAGAAGTTTACATTGAACAACCTGATGGATTTTCACTGTCGGATGATGGAGACATGGTATGTAAGTTGAAGAAAGCTCTTTATGGATTGAAACAAGCTCCTAGAGCATGGTATTCTAGAATAGATAAATATTTGTTGAAATTGGGATTTACTAAATGTACTACTGACAGTAATCTGTATTTCAAGATTGAAAATGATAACATCCTGATTCTTAAAGTTTTGTTGATGATATTATCTTGGTGTTGATGATGACTTAAGAATGAAGTTTGTTAGTGATATGCAGAAAGAATTTGAGATGTCTATGATTGGTGAGATGAAATTATTCTTAGGTTTGTGGATTGCATAGATAGGAAAAGGTATATTCATATCTCAAACTAAGTATGTGAAGGAATTGTTGAAGAGGTTTGGATTAGATAACTCCATACCAATTGGAACACCTATGGTGGCTGGTTGTAAATTATCTAAAAATGATAAATCTTTGAAAGCTATTAGAGCTTGTATAGATCTATGGTTGGTGGACTGCTATATCTTACTTAGACTAGGCCTAACATTATGCATGTTGTGTGTATGGCTTCTAGATATCAAACTGATCCAAAGGAGAGTCATGCCACTATTGTTAAGAGGATATTTGAATATCTAAAGGGAACTATGGACTATAGTTTATGGTACCTGTTAGTGAACAGATTTTGTCCTTCTTCTAATTAAATTAATTCAAAGCTTTGTTACCCTCTTCGAAAGACAAAAGTTCAACTAAACAGTTGGGTAAGCGTGGTATGCATCACTTCCCTTTGAATTTTTGATAGGTACAACTCCCTCCATTAGTTATTCAGGGAATAATCTAACTAAATAATTTAGTATGCTTTTAACCTGAAAGCACGTAACACCGCCTACTTCATTCTTAGATAAGAGGCTAACAGTTTACAAATATTTCAAAAAAAACTATTCTTCAAAATGCTTCACCATGCAAACTAGAGGTAATCGAAACAAAGTTCAAAAACACCGATTCAACACTTCATAGAAAATAAGCAAGAGAAATAAAGTCTCTTTTCAAACATATATCCTTTTAGAACCACATAGAAAGGGGGCTCTAGATTAATGACAACATCTACCATCATAAAGGTAACCACACTCATTTGATTTAGATTAATATTTGCAAAGAAATACTATTCCATGGATTCAAAACTCAAATATTTTCCTCCTTGAAATGCATGTGATTTTTATATATATATTTCGTGCCACAAAGACATAACAATACACGTATAAGTTCTTTCTAACTTCAGATTGTGAAAAACTGATTACTCCCTTCCAAACCAAATAAAACTTCTAACAATCTAAGTCTCTAATTCTAACCCTTTCTCTATCTATCTTAATCTAATTTATATTAATCTTTAAAGAACATAGGAGGTCTCCCTAAAAACCTAACCTCCTCTGAAACAATTATAAAAACCAATAGAGTATTTGAGGGACGGATGTCCCGAAGTCATTGCCAGATTATGAAAAACATAACAAATAAAAACTATGCATTATCATCTCATTATGCCTCTTCTCTATCATCATCTTCTCCTCCACTTTTTTGGGCATCGTGGGTGGTTGCAAGCTCCTGAATTATAGACTGACTTGGGTTTTTCATGGCATTGATCTTTTCTTTTGCGGCTTCCTTGTCCCACCTGTGCTTCACCATTTTTTTGGCATGCTTAGGTAACTGATCGTTACCGATAAATGTCATGGACTCAATTCGGGTGATTTCCTTTAGCCTTAACTTTCTCCATGTGCAACCTAAATGCCTTCACCACGTCCTGTGTGTTCAACCCACAAAGTCCCAGTTGCCAATCATGGTCTGGATTAACCACTTTATTGTCATTGACTAAGCTACACTGAAGTTCTTGAAGCTCATAAATAGAGGCCCTGGCATGAGAAATCACAGACTTGAATGTGATTACCTACCACATTATAGTCTTCTTCAATATGAAGAGTTGGCACTCATTAGTTATTGACTTAATTGAAATTTCTACTAAAAAATTTGTGGCCTCGTACTCTTCTATCTTGGTGAGCATGGGTAAGACATTTTCCCATTTATGCTCTTCTTTTTCCCATGGCACAATCTGATTCTGAATCTTCAAAGTGAGGTTTTGCATCTCATCGCATAGCTTCCTGGAGCTTGTGATATATTTTTCACCATCTCTAATCACTCTTTCAATCCATTTCTCTATAGCCACTGCGATGCTCTTGGCTCGCTGAACTTGATTCATTAGCTTTTTGTTCTCTAGTGAAGTAGGGTTAAAGCTTTTTGAAGAATGTGATGTGGGAAGTGCCCCAAAACAACCTATATTATCAATGAATTGAGCAAGAATTTTGATATACCGCTTCAACTCTCTTTTCTCCTACCCATCTTTTTCTGACTTGGTGAGCATCTTCTTAGCTGATACTTGGAAAAGGTGATTATCTGAATCCCTACTCATTTTCTCAAGCTCCACTTTGGTGACCTCAAAGTCCTCTGCATTTACCTCCTTATTCTCATCTTTGGGCTTATAAGAGGCAATTTCAGCAACCCACTTCTCGGTCTTTTCATCAGCATCCAATCTGGTAGTTGTTTTGAACTTCTTTTTTTTGGGACCCTTCTCTGTGTATTTAACCACCATGTCCTGAATTGGGATGGACACTGGAATGAAACTTTGTTTCTTGTTTCCTGAAGTGGTTAGCCATTTAGGAGTTGCACTTGAAATGGCTATTCCTCTGATCACCTTAGATGGTGACGTCACGGCTATAGTGAGCGCATGAGAATCCATGGTGTTGACAATGTCATTGTCAGGGTCCTCGACTTCAAAAATCTGAGTATCAAGGATCTTGTCTTTTGCCTCTGTGTCCTTGACTTGGTCCAATTTTATTTGTGCAACACTCTGCATCCTTGTATATCGAGGAGCACAAAAGTCCAGAGCTAGATTAGGCTTGTGCTTGGTGTGAGATGGCTTCTTATCTTTACCTTCATGAACAGGCATAGAAGTGGGGTTAGAAAAATGTTTTGGGGGATGTAGAGCAACCTCACTATCTCTTGCAGGGTCAATCTTGATGCCTAATCTCATTGCTCTTCTCTTATTAACCCATTCTGTTGTTCTTTCCAAGTCCACCTTTGTTTTAAGTTGTATGTCATCCTCTTCTTCCACATCCCAATTAATGCATGACATTTCAGGTTCAGCTTGGTCTAGATATCCAGGTTCAAAGAGCTCTAGATAATCCTCTTGGATTCCACTTATATCAAGTTTCACCTGTAGTGAAACTACCTATTCTAGAACCATTCTCTTGTTTTCCCTTTTGAACACTTCAAGCTCATCATTGCAATCTTCCCAGAAGTCCTCCAGGTGTGGGTTTGGAAGGTGTGGCATCAAACCAAGACTCTGTGAGAAACCTTTATTGTCAAAGCCCTTTCTTTCATGATACAGTGGAAAATTGAAATTCTTCAAGTTAGCTCCTATGCTCAAAGCATCTGACATTAAACTACAAGATAAGATACCCAATTGAATGGGAAAATGATCCTCCCATTTATCTTTGGGTTGAGCTTTCTTGGTTATGGTAGCCAACTGCCTACAGATCTCGGCAAGAACAAAACAATCTAAACAAAAATGAGGAAGTCTAAAAGGCTCTTCCTCAAAACTGCCTACTCTTATGTAACAAAAATGAGGAAACTGAACAAAGAAATTACCATATCTTTTTATTAATGCCTAGGCATCTTCAGACATCCTCTTAGTTTTCATGTTCTTTAACTCATAACACAAATCTCCCAGGAAAGCATTATGTAATCTCCTAAAATATTGCAATGCATTAGCCTTTTGTAACATTGGGTAAAAGTTATACACAGAAACCTCTCCCTCAGCAGGCTACCTGGGTATTCCCACTATCTCTTTAACACATTCCAAGCAACATATCAGATACGAGGACATAAAGAAATTTTTCTTAAAATTTTTCTCCATGCTCAGTTGTTCCCTCATGGAGTCAACAATAAGCTCTACCCAGTCAAGATACTGCTTTCCTTCCAGCACCTATTGTACATAATTGTAAATCTAATCATAAAAGCTGTAGGCCTCAGCTGAACCTCTAACTTGGTGTAACAGTAACATGACATCATGGATGTGGGGAAGCATGTGTTTCTTGTTGGGATACTTAGGTAATCTGGAGCCACCCCTCTGAGGAACCTTCAACCAATACTTCGCTATATTATTCCGGTGTCCGGTTTTATCTGTATTGAACTCGGTGATTGATTGGGCAGGAGAAAAATTTGATAACTGATAATTAGGCAATTTGAAAATAGAGGAAATAACTTCCCTGTTAATTGCGAGGAGGGTTTCACCATTATCTCTCTTGATAGTTTCAGAAATAGGATCATACCTTGCAATGCATTCCCCAACTAGTTCTGGGCAAGGGATAGCAGGAGGAAAGGCTACCACTTCTACGAGGCCACTACTTAGAATTTTTAAACCAAATGAACCATCAATTCCTTTAAACACTCTCTCCTTCAAAACTTCCAAATTTTCCCCTTTCAGGTTTGTATCACTGACAATGGGCTCTATGCAAGAAAGACTGAAGACATTTCCGAAAAGGTGCAGAGTGGACTTCATAATTCATAAACAACAACCCTTACTTTCCCCAGTAAATTTTACTACGAGAGAGAAAAGCAGCTAAAAATCACTAGAGGAGATAGAAAATAAAACTCACCTTCATAGTTGAGATCAATCAGACGAATACCAGCAAACAGACCTTCTATCAAACACTCCGCAGCAATGAAGAACAAGTTAAAAAAATCAATCACTTCATACCTTATAGCAAAAGAAGTGACACGAAATTATTTAGTCCATTAATTCCGCTCGTCAACTCAAATGTGCTGAGCATTGGGATTTGACATCACATGCATGCATTTAATGCATCGCGGCATTTTTGGAGTAACCACCAACTCCCAAAAATGATTACTTGCCTTGAAAAATCAGCCAGTTGACGTCACCCGAGATACAGTTCAATCTTCATCATCCTTAGCAATAAATGAACCATCATGTCTTTTAGTCCATGGGACCCACCTGATTTGAATAGGCATGAACAATTTGAACTGACTTCATGAGGGTTCAGGTAGTTCAAAGCATACGCTGTGCCAAGAAAATTCTCTTCAAAAAGATTAACTCTGTTAAGTGTTGCCGGTCTTTTGAACTTCATTGAACATGTTGAACACTGTTGAACTGTTTGAACTAGGTTCAAAAGGGTTCACAGCCTGGAGAAAAAGGATATAACACATCATACACGACCATGAAATAGAACTACTGCAAAAACACTTGAGTGAACGTTAGCATAAAAAAATTTTAGACAACTTAGAACCTGCGGTACCTAGATGAACATTATGAACTCTTTTCAAAATGGTTCAAGGGGTTCACGAGGTTCAAACCGACCATTGAAACTTGATGCTACGTATTAAGAGACAATTTACAAATAGATTAAGGATTGAACCAAGGAATTTCTAGAAAGATAAGGACTTAAATAAAAATTTGTAGGACGACTTAATCTTGTTATGCAGGATGAATGACGAGATAACATTGGCTCTGACTGGGGATTGTATTTTGTGAAAAATGCAAAGAACCCTAAATCTCTGGTTTCACACAACAAAAATAGAAAAGGAACAAAAGGACACACACCAAAAAGACACAAAACAAACCGCTAACCTACTATGTACAGGAACTCTTGATCACATATTTCAAAGTTTATAGAGCTTCAAGTCTTGCCCATTATAGGTATAGGGCATAACCGTTCCATTAGAATAATTCAGTCTGAATGCTTTTGGTCCCACTACTTCATGAATCTTGAATGTGTTAGGGTTCCCATAGATACTGAGAGGGGGGGGGGGTGAATTAGTATCTAACCAGTAGTCAAATTTTCTTAAGTTAAAACATACAAAACATAAAGTAGTAGTGTACCGATATGCAAGAATTAATGTAATAAACAGAATCAAAAACATCCACATTAAAAGAACACCATAACAGAAGATGTTTAATGAGGAAAACCAGTGTGGGAAAAACCTCAGTGGGATTTGTGACCCACAATATTCACTTACTCGTCAATAAGAGAATATTACTTACAATAGGGGTCTGCACATGCAGGAAGGCCAATTGCCTAGAGCACATTGCTCAATGAAAAGTCACACTGACATACAATGAGGATTATACTAATCCAATGATCTGTACTGCTTTATAATAGCATCTCCAATGCCAGATTCAGTACCGGTTCTTTCTCTTTTCTTTACATATACCCTTGACCTATAATTCGCACATTAGGTCTGCCTAATAATTTTCTTTATGCTTGATTACTTACCCTGCAGTTATTTACAATGATCTTCTTTATATACAAGAGTCATTTTACAATTTTCTAAGTCGGTGTTGGTGCCGGTGTAGAGTGATCTTGTTGATGCCGATGCACTATCTTGCTTGAATAATGCTTTGCCGATATGATGTCTTGCCGGTGCCATAGGATTGCAAGGTTGCCATCAATGATAAAACCTTCAATCACACATAATGTCTCATTGAAGTGTCTATATGCCAACAATGTCCCCCTTTGGCATTGATGGCAACACTCATGAGAAATTTCAAAAAGGTGTCAAAAAATGTGTAGACCAAAAAAAATTTACCAAAAATATGAGGGGCTCCCCCTGAGCATATGATTCTTGTCTTTGAATTTTCTCATCCTACTACTCCCCCTTTGGCATCAATGACAAAGATTGTCAAGATGTTAGTGGATTTTGTAGTTATACCGGTCCATATCCTCAACCTTGTAGTTGGGTAGTTATTATCTGAAAAAGATCACCCAAAATTAAGTTTAAACTATCCATAAACTTTTTGCTATCTTTTATTATTGTTTCAGTCCTCTTCATAGTGTCAGTGAGATGCTACAATTGTCCTGCCGGTGTTTTACTTCCTGGTGTTAATGCCTCTGAGATTTCCTTCCATAGAGATGCTAGATAGTCCAATCTTGTACTCAGTTTAGATCTCAAGTGTTTTTCCTTATTTATTATTGTCTCTTTCTCTTTCTCCTGTTTAAGTAATTCTACCTCAAAATTTGCTAACTTATCTTCAAAAACAGATAATGAATCTGATGAGTTGACAAAATTGTCTGCAAGCTTGTTTATCTCTTTCTATGTCTTTCTTATTTTCTTGTCTATATCTACAATCAGGAAGTTTGTTTTGCATGTGTCTTTGTACAGGTTTTTGTACTCTTTTAACAAACTACACGGTTCCGGTAGAAGTGTGTCAAAGTCTCTGTTACACTTCTTAATTTCTTCCTCAAAGAATTAATGTTTCTCCTTTTCTACAATGTCCTTTACAGATTCTACCTTTATTTTCTCAATATTTCCAAAAATGTATTTACATAATGTATCCAACTGTCCTAAAGAATCTTTATTATCTATATTACAATTAGGAGCGATTATCTTCAAAATTGGTATTGAATCATCTATTGCTTTGTAAGCTTGTGAACTATAGTTAGTTATTTTCTTGATGGATTCAAGTAATACCTCAGTCACATTTGTTGACTTTGATGGTGACCCAACAAACTGAGTACAGGTGGAAGTGACCATGCTTGTATTGACCTCTAGTAGGTCAGTTTGTGTCTGCATTTCCTTTAGCACTGGTTTTCCTACTTCATTGCTTACCGGTGGCATCTGTTCTGGAGCCTTTAGCTCTGTTAGTTTCTCTGTTTGTGCTTCAGATTCCATCTTTTTCCCTGTATCCACTGTCGGTTGCTCTGTATTTCCTATTACTAGAGGCTCTTTAGCCATACTTGGGTCTTTATCAACTGTTATGTTGATCTTTTGGGTATCAACATTTATAGTGAATAGGACTTCAAGATTTGTATTGCTATCCTTTGCATCCATGCTTTCAACTACCAGTTAGTTTTCAGGGATTGCAATTTTTACAGGTGGAGGTAGGTTATCTTTAACCTTTATGTTTGGAGGTCCACCAATTTTCCCTTTCCCTTTGTCCTTATCCTTCTGATATACCTTAATAGGCTTGGGATTCCTATATTCTTCTTGTTTCTCTTTTTCAACCAAAAATATGTCCCAACCATCTTTTGTTTCCTTTGAAACCTCTATAACTCTACCTGCCATCAATGAAATATGGCGGTGTGCAGTGGAAAAAAACTGTCTGGTTGGCCTGAGCTATTATATCATCAATTTCTTATGGGGAGTTTACCAGATATACAGCAAGTAGTTTTTCTATTTTTATTTTCTTGTCCAGTTCAATTACTCCTTGCCTTCTGGCCTCAAGTCTTTTGTATAAGTCATTAGGAATTTCATTTATGACTTCCATCAAAAACTTTTTAAACATGTCCATGTGTAGTATTACACTCTCCCCAACTTGCCCTTTCTCATCAACTGATAGGGTGTCATAAATTTTCCCTATGTTCTTCGGTTTTCCTTCCTCTGTGATCTCATTTAACAAAATGTCTAGAGGTGCCAAGTTAGTTTTTGCCTTTTTCTTTTTCTTAGGGGTCAGCTTCTTTTTGGGTGTGACCTTTCTGACTGGAGATCTCACAGCTTGTTGCTTTTGCCTTGTCCTTCTAGGTGAAGGAGTGGTTGCCGGTGAGAGATCTCTTTTCCTAACAACTCTTTTAAAGGTTGCTGGCATGTCTCCTTCTGAAGAAGTACCTACCGGTGATAGATGAGCTTCAGGTTGTGGGGCTGCCAACTCATCTTCAGTTATGCCAGTTTTCTTTAATACATCTTCCTTAATGGATTTTTCTTGTCTGGATCCTTTTCTCACAAAAGCTTCTACCTTCTTCACTCTTTTCTTGGACTGTATTTTTTTTTCTATTGTTTTAGCACTACCAAATGCTTCCTCCTTAGGTTCATTAAGGACTTCCAGAAGTGCTTTGGCATAAGTTTCAACTATGTGGTCATCTATTTCATAGCCCATTTTTGTTACCCAGATTGTCCTTGGGATGACTGCTTCCATCCATATTTCATCCTTTTTGATAACAAAGCATATATCATCTTTGTATTTATCTACAATTTCTTGAGATAACCTTGTCCTTTTCTTCATTTTCATCTTTAGTGCTTGGAAAAAGTCATGAATGTTGTTTTCCTTATTCTCACCCATGGTATTGAATAGTTCTGTCAGTTGCTTTCCTACCGCTATGTCATATCTAAATTCTTTATATCCTATACCAGGAACTTGTTTTGTTATATGAAGCATTAGACACACTAACATATTTCCAAATTTGAAGGTTCCTTTCTTATCCTTCTTTATCTTCCCAAGGTTGTCTATCAGTTCATCCTTTAGCCATTCACAAATGTCAATTTTTGCATTGTTGGTTATCATGTCATAAGCATTCTTAATGCATAAACTTGAAACTGAGTTGAGTCTATTGGCATGAGTGGCTTTGTAACCTAATATCATGCTTATGAATCTCACATTTGTATCCTTTACATCATTAACCCTTAAAGATCTTTTATCAAATGTTGCACCTGTTAGGTCTATGACTAAATCATTTGAAACTTTCTTGTTTTTGTCTGGTCTTTTACCTATGGCCGGTAACCTTGTGACAGCCTTTACCGCTTGCTTGGTGATCTTATGAATTGCATCTAACCATAAAAACTCTCCATGAACTCTACTTAACACTATCCTAATCACATCCTTAGGAAATTCAAGAATACTAAGGATTTCTGTGAATCCTAGGGTTTCAATGATTTTGTGTTCAGCTTTGATATTGTCGGTATCGTCACATATCTCAGTTTTGTACATGGTTTTGATTTCCTCATCTCCTAGCTCTTCAATATTGCAGTGAATATACATTCTAGGGTCTTCAACATATACAACACCTTTAGGGATTTGAGAGAACGCACCTAAGGTATCATCCTTCTTTGCTATTTCGGGGACCAACTGAAATACGGCCCTAGGTCTTTTAATTACTTCCACAATAGTAGGGTTCACTATGTATTCAATTGGAGAGGTGGATGCCATGATAAATACCTTTTTCTATCTTGGATGGATGATTTCTTGGAGTGAGCTTTCTTCTTGCTCGAAATACCTTATCTCAGAAATCTTCACACTCTTTGAAAGTTTGAAATCATGGTGAAATGAAATGGAGCCAAAACCTTATTTTATAAAGTTTTTTTCGCTACCTACCACATTAATTGCATAATGGTTATGTATTCACTTAACTTTATTTGCCGGTAATAAGTGATTTTCAACTTCTTTTCTCTAACCGAGGGAATAATAGCACATGTGTCATTAGATTGCCAAACCTTCAAGACAATTTTCTTCAATTAGATGAAGAACTTCTTGCCGGTGGAGCACTGCTCTGTCCAGCCGGTGGAGCATCACATTGTCCTGCCAGTGGAGCATTGGTTCTACCGGTGGAGGAGTATTCCCAATATTTAGATCAGCTTTTTTAATCCATTACTTTGAGAATTCTTGCTTAACCTCTTCAACTTTTTCTTTACCTTTCAAGCTAGCACTTTTGTTGTCTACCGGTGTACCTTTACTTCTACAAAATTTAGCAATATACCCAATCTTGTTACATGCATAACAAGTTACATTATTTTTCTGAATAGCTTTCCCATAACCTATGCCAGTTTGTGTTCTGCATTGATTTGATAGATGTCCAAATCTTCCACAGACATAACATCTTACATTCATTCTGCAGTTTTCAGAGTTATGACCAACTTTGTTGCATTTGGAGCATTGAACGGTGGGAGGATTGATATTCTGATAATTCCTAGATCTACATTCATTTGCCCTATGACCATATTTATTACTGTTAAAGCATTTTCCATTGAATTTATAAGTATTAGGTGGTCTTACTGGTTTGTTGTGATCCTGAGTATTTGCGGTACCAGAGCTTTCTCCAACTTCAAATCCAATTCAAGAAGTGTCACCTTTGGGTTTCTGATTCTTCAATAAGGTACCAAGTTCTTCTGAGCTTTTCTTGAATTTTTCTTTATGTTGATTTGCAGTTTCCATTTCCCTTTCCAAGATTTCTTTTTTTCTCATTAGTTCATTTGAGTCATTCTGAGTATGCATCAGATCTGTCTTCAACATGTCAATTTCATAGCTAAGTCTTGTGTTCTCATTTGCTACATCACTTAGTCTTCTGGTCAATTATTCTTCATTCTTCTTTCTGTCCTCAATCTCTTTGCAAAATCTCATAGTCATATCCTACATTTCATTTTTTGTTGTCATGATCTCTTGTTTCAACTTGCTTATCATATCATTAAGTGATTTCATCATTCTCATTTTGTAATTTTTCACAAAGTTCTCTTCTCTTATTTCTTGTAATAGTAAGATTTTCTTGAAGTTCCTGAATGATATCCTGAGCTACTCTTAAATCATCTTCTAATTTGATATTTGTCAACTTCTCTGCATCATAGTCAGTAAGAGCTCCTTCAAGTTGCTTCATCAGATTTTCCATATTTACCAGTGTCAAGATCTTCCTCAAGCTATTAGGCTTCTGAAAATAGAGGACTAGGCTCTGATACCAATTGTTAGGGTTCCCAAAGATATTGACAGGGGGGGTGAATCAGTATCTAACCGGTAGTCAAATTTTCTTAAGTTAAAACATACAAAACATAAAGTAGCAGTGTACCGATATGCAAGAATTAATGTAATAAACAGAATAAAAAACATCCACATGAAAAGAACACCATAACACAAGATGTTTAACAAGGAAACCCGGTGTGGGAAAAGCCTCGGTGGGATTTGTGACCCACAATATTCACTTATTGGCCAATAAGAGAATATTACTTACAATAGGGGCTTGCGCATGCAGGAAGGCCAATTGCCTAGAGCACACTTCTCAGTGAGAAGTCACACTAACTTACAATGAGGATTATACTAATCCAATGATTTGTACTGCTTTATAATAGCATCTCCAATGCCAGATTCAGTACCAGTTCTTTCTCTGTTCTTTACATATACTCTTGACCTATAATTTGCACATTAGGTCTGCCTAATAATTTTCTTTATGCTCGCTTACTTACACTGCAGTTGTCTACAATGATCTTCTTTATATACAAGAGTCATTTTACAATTTTCCAAGTTGGCTTACAATAATAAACAAAATATTACATATCAAAAAATCCTGTCGGCCTCTATGCCGGTATACATCTTTTCTTCTATGCTAGTGCCAGTGCCAGTGTAGAGTGATCTTGTTGATGCTGGTGCACTGTCTTGCTTGAATAATGCTTTGCCAGTATGATGTCTTGCCGGTGCCATAGGATTGCAAGGTTGCCATCACTGACAAAACCTTCAATCACACACAATGTCTCATTGGAGTCTCCATATGCCAACATAATGAACCTTTCCTTAGTGAATCAAATTTTCCATGGGCACCCTTTGGTTCCCTTCTCTTGTCTGACAACAGTACTTCATCTCCTTTTAGAAAACCTCTTGGTCGAGCTCTCATATCAAATATTTTCTTCACCCTATTCTAATGCTTAGTAATTCTATCCACTAACATTTCTCTTTCCTCTTCCAACTTCATCAAATACATGACTCTCTTCTCCTGAGCATTTTGGAAGAAGGAATCCTCAATTACAGTTTGAAGTCTCGTTGCAGCCAATTCTAGAGGTAAAGAAACCTTCGCGCCAATCCTATACACTAGTTCATAGGGTGCCATTCCAATTTCCCTTTTAGGAGTGATTCTATCTGCCCATAAGGCTTCATATACCTTTTTATGCCAGTTCCGGGCATTATCATCAACTAACTTCTTCATGATGGCTTCCAGGTTCTTGTTGCTTGATTCTACCAACCCATTACCTTGCAGAAAGTAATCAGAGGAATGTGAAAGAGAGATTTGATGTTCATAATAGAACATAGTCAATTCTTCAGAAGAGAAATATGATGCATTATCTGCTACAATCTTCTGAGGGACCCCAAAGCAGACTAAAATGCAATCCTTGAGAAAATCACATATGACTTCTGAGTTTTCCTTCTTAGTGGGAACAACTTCCACCCACTTAGTAAAATAATCTATTGCTATCAGAATATACATATGGTCGATGTTGGAATGAGGATTTATTGGACCAATGAAATCAATACCCCATTGCTTGAAAGGTTCATGTACTACCACAGGCCTTAAAGGTAGGGCAACTAAATGTGGTATTCCAGAGAAGAGTTGACATTTTTCACATTCTTTAACATAAGTATATGCATCACAAAACATACCAGGCCAATAAAAATAGTTTGTTAGAATCTTGAAAGCGGTTACTGAGGATGAGAAATATCCACTGCAGGCTTCATTGTGATAAACTTCCAGAAGTTTTCGTTGTTGTGGCTTATCTACACATCTCAAATAGGTACCATCCAAGCCCTTCTTATATAAAACATCTTGCCAGATAACATATTTAGCTACTTTTAATTTGAGATTTCTCTGTTCTTTGGTTGACAAATGACCTTGGCAGCTACCATAGGTCAGGTAATAAGCCACATTAGAAAACCATGTATCTTGTAAACCAACAAATAGAGTCAATGGTAGCACCTCATCTGTTTCTATCTTATTTTCTGCTATTAATTTGGTTAAGCCTTGTCCTTTAACCATCTTTTTAGGATGAATATCTAGATCATATTCCTGAGTTTTCATTACCCATGTCGCTCTTTTGTTGAGTCCAACTTCCTGCTGAGTCAAAATACTTTTCACTACGGAATCTAGAACAAACACCACAGAGTGAGAATGTAGAATGTAATACCTGAATTGTTTAACTGCTTTAACCATGACAAAGGCTTGTTTCTCTAAGAGAGAATACTTAAGTTCATGTATCTTTAGGGGGAAGCTCATGAATGCTATGGGTGCTTCAGCGCTAGATCCATCTACCTGTAGCAATATTCCCGACATTATATGTTCTAAGGGAGAACAATATATGATAAAATCCTTTTTAAAATCTAGGGTGATGAGAGTTGGTGCATTAGCAACTAAGCTCTTAATCTTTCCAAAAGCTTCTTTAGCTTCAACTGACCATTTAAAGGGATACCTCTCACTCAACAAGATGATGATGTTGTTAGTAGTTTCTGAAAATTCAGGTACAAACCTTCTTAGGAAGTTTACTTGACCGAAAAATGACCTTACTCCAGTCCGATTTGAAGGCAAGCTGAGATGTTGAATTGTATTGACTCTATCAGGATCAATCTTGACACCTTCTTTTGAAATGATATGCCCCAATAATTTTCCCTCTGTTACACAGAAAACTGACTTCTTTGGATTCAAGGGGATACCATGTTCACAACAATGTTGTAGAACTACTCTCAGATCTTTGAGATGATTCTTTCTATCTTTAGAAAACATAGTCAAGTCATCTAGGTAAACAACAATAATTCTATCATGAAAATCCCTAAAAGAAGAATCCACGGCCCTTTGAAAAGTTGCTCTGGCATTAATCAAACCAAATGGCATACGATTATATGCAAACATTCCCCATGGAGTGATGAAAGTTATCTTGTGTTGTTCATTCTCTGCAACACTAATTTGATTGTAACCATGACATCATTTCCGACCCAACTACTGTCTGCAAAATATGATCCATATTGGGTAAAGCATAGTTATCCTTAAGACTTGCCTAGTTCAAATTGCGAAAATCTATACAAATCCAAATTTCCCCGTTTTTCTTCCTCACATGCACTATATTGGCTACCCAAGTAGAGTGATGAATTAGATATATAATTCTGGCTTTAAGCATTTTAGCTACCTCCTTGAAAATTGTATCTGCCATTATGGGGTTGAAATTTCTCAGTTTTTGCCTAAAAGGAGAAACACCAAGCTTCAACGAGATTTGATGTTGAAAATTACCATTCCTAAATTCCTTCAAATCATCATAAGACCAAGCAAACACATCAATGTATTCTTTCAATAACTCATTGAGCATTTGTTTCTCCTCAGAAGAGAAACATTTGCCGATTGTTACCATTTTAGGATTAGACTCATCGTCAAGATCTATCTTTTCACAACCTACCTTACTATCTTCGTCGGGAGTTTTCTTACTAGTGAACATATCATTACGGGTGAAAAACCTCTCTAGAGTCACCAAACCTTTTGGGATTTTGTTCCCTTTCAGCTGAATCAAATTCTTATCAAAATCAATACCAGGGTCTAGACAAAATTCTTTACAACTATCTTCAGAACCATTAAAATATGATTGGACAATGGAATGAGTACACTCTAGAAAATCCTTAATCTGAGCATCTGCATCAAAAACTTGCCAATGATTCACATTGTCAGGAACACTAGTTCTATAAATCATTTCAATTCTATAAGAATCATTCTTAAAGTCCGGGTGTGGTAACAAGAGAGAAGCTGATATGGCCAAGGAATCTGCTCTAGTGTTTTTCTCTCTTGGTATAGCTTCAATTGAGAAAGCATCAAAAAATTCTATCTCATCCCAAACTCTATTTCTATAATGTTTTAGTCTATCATTCTTAATAGAATAAACATTCCTCACCTATTTGATAATCAGTTCAGCATCACCTTTCACCTTAAGCAATTTTATACCCTTACATTTAGCTTCATTCAACCCTAAAAGTAAGGCCTCATATTTCACAGTGTTATTCGTATTCTTGAACTCTAGTTTGAAAGGAAAAGGAAAAACATTACCATTAGGTGAAAGTAGAACTGCTCCCGCACCAGAGCCAGAGTTTGCACAACTTCCATCAAATTCCATTTGCCATAGTCCACCTTGTTCATCTACTTCTTCTTCCAATTCTTTTTTATCAGGTGCAAGAATGAGGTAATTTCCAAATTCACATTCTTGGAACAAAATCTAGGCTTTGGGATTATTAGAGGGAAAGACTGTATATTTATTTTTCGGCTCAAGTTCAAGTTTGATCTTCTTTTTTCCTATTGGGATGATAGCTTCTGACCAGTCCATCTTAATTTCACCTCTAAGCTCTTTACAGAAAGTCCTACTTAAGAGAATCCCATAACTTGCAGGAATGTCAGCAACCAAAATGGTCAATTTTACCCTTTTATCAGGACATGCTGCCAGCACTGCCTGAACATCCTTTACCTGTCCAATGAGAGGGACTTGCTTTCCATCCATTGAATAACATCTCCCAAATATCTTAGTAAGTGTTAAACCTAAAGATCTAGAAATAGATGATGGCATTATGCTATCTAACACCCCTGAATCTATAATACAATTTCTAAGCTTCTGACCATTTAGGAGGAGGGAGATATAAAAAGGTTTGGGCTTCAAAACTTCAATGTCAAGTTTATCTTTAGCATTGTGAAAAGCATAGGGATTAATCGGATTAGTGGAAGGGAAAGAAACAGATGTAGGTTTTTCAGTAGTAAACAAATCACTATCAACCACACACTTATGCACTGAGGACTCTGAGGTAGAATCTCTTTTTACATACTTGACCAATTTTTCTAATTCCTTTGGGTTCAGTTTCAAATATTCAGCAGTGGAAACTTGAACAGTTGAAACTTTACAAAATTCAATTATGTCAAAGGAGGGGGAAGGAGAAGAATTATTTTTACTTTCAAAATTTCTTTGTAAAATCTTAACTTCAAGAGTCTTTGCATGAAAGGAAAAATCATTACTTGTGGGATCCTTACCCTTGAAATTAGCTCCAAAAGAGTTTTCAAAAGGAGCAGGCTAGGAGGTTCATTGATTCCTTGTAAGGATTGCACATGCAGAGTATTCAAGAGTTACCAAAATATTACCACCTCTTTCTGAATCTGATTCATATTCAAGGTAGAATGATCCAGAGTTGCCAGGTAGTTCTTGAATCTTATCCGCTTCAGTGAACTCACCTAGTTCATTCTTTGTGCTTTTCATTTGCCTTATCATATCAGGACAAGAACTCCCATCATGATCTGTAGTAAGGTTAAAAGAGCACATAGCACCTTTATCGAGAGGAGCCTCTATTTGCAATCTTTGCAGGGCAACAGGCAGTTGCAAAGTTTGTCCATAATTATACTAGTTTGGTTGTTTTCTACTTATATCTTGATAGGGTTGTGGGTAGGAAACTCCAAGTTTCAAAATCTGCCTTTTCAAAGAAATCATATCATTGACTAGTCTTTGAACAACTAGATCGGTCAAAGAGGTGGAAGCTTGAGATTGACCTTGAGGGATTGGTACATCTTTCCTCCACTTCCCTGCTATTATTAAATCATCTTCAAGCTCTGTAGCTTGATTCTATGTAGTGTCGAGATCAGCCGACCTATTTCTTCTGAGATGGAAACCAACATCAGGAGGCATAGAGTTGATAAAGAAACATTGTTGGTTATCAGCAGTTGGTCTTTTAGCCTAGGGAATTTTATGGATAATCTTATTATACCTAGCTACATAGTCTCTCATTGGCTCATGAATCTCCTTCTTCATTTGTGTGAGCTGAGCCAAAAGTGAGTTCTCATCGTCAACACTCTTGAACCATTTCTCAAAAGTAGTTTTCATTGTTTGCCAATCAGTTATAGATCCAGCCTGCAGATGATTGAACCAATCTGCTACTCCCTCGGTAAGATTTTGAGCAAAAAGCCTAACAGCCACATCTTCATGTTGTAATACCAGTATCCCAGTAGCTACATTAAAGGAATTCAAATGTTCTTCAACCAAGATTTTGTCATCACCATTAAACTTAGGTAAAACATCCCTAGCCCCTTTTGGAAGAGGATTATGGGCTCCAAGAGCAAGAGGCCTGATTGCAGCACCCCATGGTTGAGCCATGATGATAACATGGTAAATAGTTTCAAGGGGAGGGGCTTGAATCCCAGAAAGTGTTAATGCTTGCTAGTGGCTAGAAGAGGAAGGTACCTTGGGAGTGGTTCTAGTTGGAGAAGAAGGTCTACTTTTAGCATTCCTCTTGGGAGTGAGAATCCAATGTTGTTCCCTCTAGGGTCCCTAAACAATTCTTTCAACCACAATAATGTTCTTGGGTTATAGGAATTCTTCTCAACCGTTCACCCCTGTTTTATCTCTTTCCAAACCAAAAAAACCCATTGATATTGTTGGTTATGAGTTCAATTCTAACACACATGTAACATACTGATCTATTGAATGTTCACTTTTTCCTTTTATATCCCCAGTAGAGTCGCCAAAAATCTGCTAGTGAACAGATTTTCCTTCTTCTAATTAAATTAATTCAAAGCTCTGTTACCCTCTTCGAAAGACAAAAGTTCAACTAAACAGTTGGGTAAGCGTGGTATGCATCACTTCCCTCTGAATTTTGATAGGTACAACTCCCTCCATTAGTTATTCAGGGAATAATCTAACTAAATAATTTAGTATGCTTTTAACCTAAAAGAATGTAAGGCTTCCTACTTCATTCTTAGATGAGAGGCTAACAGTTTACAAATATTTCAAAAAAAACTATTCTTCAAAATGCTTCACCATGCAAACCAGAGGTATTCTAAACAAAGTTCAAAAACACCGATTCAATACTTCATAGAAAATAAGCAAGAGAAATAAAGTCTCTTTGCAAACAAATATCCTTTTAGAACCACATAGAAAGGGGGCTCTAGATTAATGACAACATCTACCATCAGAAAGGTAACCACAGTCATTTGATTTAGATTAATATCTGTAAAGAAATACTATTCCATGGATTCAAAACTCAAAGATTTTTGCATCCACATCAACCAACTATTGACTTGGCTCTTTAAGTCAGTCCAAATAGGATCATCAACCAAAACACTCTACTGGTTCCTCTTTCTTTCCGGTTTACTAACCCTATCGGTATCTCACATTCTATCGTTAGTCAAGGTGACAAACACGTCACACTTCCTCTATATTGGCATCTCAATATGCCTTCTCTATCGGTCCAGTGCATAACCCTAGTCACATGCTCTTAAAGCATTCCCTCTAATCACCGGTAGATCCTATGTGAACCTTCAAGTACTTGCCTTTACCTCTTCACTCTTATCTCACCAAACTATAATGTACATGATGCATAATAGGATATAAGCTCCACTTACTTGGTGGAGTAACACCTTGTCTTCTGCATCTTGCAATGCTCTTCATGTGACTTCCCTGTTTGTGCAGCATCTCTTCAAACAGGCACATGTAATATGATGCAAGCACATTCACCGTCAATCATTGCTTTTCATGATGATTGCATCTTCATCCAGTGGGAGTCCTATTGTTCTACAACCTCACAGCATACTACTAACCTGTTCAATCTTCTCTTCTAGTGTTGATGTGATTCAGATAACATTTTGCCTCTTCATCACAAACAACCTCTCAAACACCTCTCTATCTCATCACACGGGTTAGGCACTAACTCGTGTATTGGTGACTCCTGAGGTCATCTTCCTTACCTTACTGGTGTTCTGCAACACAAGGTGATATCCAAGAAATCACATCCTATACTCCTCCATAGTAGCATTGTACATACATCCCATACCGGTTGACATCAATGGCAACACAATGCCAACAAATTTGTTTAAAAACAACACATACATATTTTAGTTCATGACATAAAAGAGTACAAAATATAAACCATGAATAAACTTATTTTATAATTGAAGATTTCATGACTTCTTACTTGCAATTGTGCTCTCTCTATCAATTGTTTCACCCTCTCTTGTATCTCATAAGTTTGAGGGACTATGAATAACAATTTAAGAATTTTTTTTTTTTTTTTGGCCTCTTTCTTATCACTTTAGTAGGGTTTGTGGAATATGCAATGTCATCATCGCATAATAGTGAGTCCACCTCTGTATCGATGTTCTCAGCTACTATAGGTGTATTTCCCCAAACATCCATCTGTGAGAAGAGTTTTAGTAACATTATCAAAATTAATCCAAAACCATAAAGAAAAAAACATAATAATATAACATTTTGCTTGTATCTAATTTGTACAATTACAATGAGGTTTACCTTCTTGATAGAAGTTCTTGGAGCTACATCCTAGTCTATGCTATGTCTCAGATCAATGTCACGCTATGACAAAAATTAAATATAAAAAATATTACACAAATGAAACAAATAGACTTACCAAAAAAACTTAATAATAGAATGGTATATTGGAGTCATTAATTGGAGGTTGGTTTAAATGGTATATATAAGTACACACCACCCCCATGATAATAACTTTGTTTGTATCTATGCGATTCAAATTGTAATCGATTAACATCTCTTCCCCCACACTTATTGATTTTATCGCACATACAAATACACGGTTTCCCTCACGTGCCTCGAATATGAAATTTTGTTGCCTATAAGTTGACATAGGTCATGTACTATTTATAAAACCTGAAATATTCCCTGTTGCTTTTGGCCTTCCATTAATTTACATAGCCACTCTTTTACTTTGATCATTATCTTTTAGTTGTATATAATTTTCTGACATTGCATACCTACACATACTTCATATATATTGAACTAGCTGCATCCAATTTTGTAATTGTAATAGGGTCCAACATAGTCCATTAATTCAACAACTTTTTTGTAATAGACCTTTATGCCGTCCATGGAAAATAGGCCCAAACCATGTAATGATGATGGTGCTATGCGATATATCCTCCCATTAACAAAAAAATGAGTGTTTATTAGACGAAATTCCTTGGGTACCCATTGTGTCTATAGATGTTTGTACCTCAAGGGCACCTCAATGTTGCCTATTCTCTCATCATCATAAGAACATGACCCTCCTTGAGAAAGAAACAATTCCATGCATTTATGGAATTTTCTTCTAATCTTTTGACCTCTAGTTGATCTCCCTCTTTTAGACCTACTACATGTCTCTCTTTCCTCTTATCTTCCTAAATTTCCCTCGCTCAAGGAAGACACCTCAGGAAAATACCTATTTGGTGGTACCTGCACTCCATCAAATGAGAGAGATAATTGGGAGAGGGTCGATTATTATTGTGAGAGGAAAATTCTATGGTGGGGTTGCTAACTGAGGTGAATTAATCGGTGAGTTGGCTATGCCAAGTCATGCTTTGGATGGACCTATTTGCAACATGGAAGGTCAATGCCAAATTGACTGATGATGACCATGTGATTCATCGAGATGGATAGGATCTATGATGGAGTTTCAAACAATTTTTATAAGGGTGTTGTAAAGACGTGGTATGTTATATGTGCGGGAAAGTTAGAATGGATAGAGTGCAAGCTTGTTAACTTGGAGAAAATAGTGGCAAGGTAGGACGATTGGGTATCAACTCATTTCAAAAGGCCAGTTTTCTGAAGGTTTGTATTGATTCAAAACTGATTTAACAAGCAAGGATAATAGTTTCAGAGGCATAAGAGAATTTGGATAACCTCTGAGTTGGAAATGAAAGATCATGAATTTCTTAGTAAAATCAAAGGTTGCTTGTTGTCGGGAATTCTCACGGAGGGATAAAGTTAAAAAAGACTTCTTTGAGAAGATGTATAAGAGGATAATCTAGTGTTTTAAAAGAATTCTGAAGCAAAGTTGCACAATCCTAGGATGAGAAGATCAAAACAAAATCATCCATGTAAGGTGAATCTTGATAGAAAAGAAGTGGATTGATTTTCCTTGTGAAAAAACTAGAATTCGACAGTGTCTTGGGTTTGACATGCATGATTTCCCTAGTTCACAGCTAGCATGGTGAATAGATAGAAGTGAGCATTTAGGAAGATTGTTTTTGCATGAACAGACATCGACAAGTGAAGTGATTTTGATTATAAATACAATAAGGTGGTAGTTCAGTTGGTAGAAGAGAAAAGAAGCATGTTTTCTTTTGAAAGAGCGATTTTAAATCACTGTTCACAAGATGATGTGTGAGTAGTATCATGCATGGAGTTATTGTGTCCTTGTTGATACCAAAAGGATGTTCTTTCTATTGTGTGAATTTTTTTATTGTCAGAGGGGTTGTAAAAGTTCAAAGGATTTTTAGAGGGGGCGTCAAAGCCATTTCTTATTAGAAAAAAGCCACTCATGATACATCCTCTGCTTCTACTCTGCCACTAGCTAGCAAGGGGTTTGAGGAAGGAGCCCATAGGGGAATGAAAGAAGGATTTGTTTGAGTGGGGAGCAGCAACCAATTGTCTTTGCAACAACATGGAAGCTACAACCCCTCCCCAACATATTATGTTTCCCTATAAGCTTCTCCTTCCACTTTATTTGATCCTAGGCATAAAGGTTGGAGATCTTCCTCTAGTTTGGGGGGATTTTACTTCTTGCCAGGATCCGGTTTCCCTTTCAAGAAGGGAAATGGTCTATAGGACACAACGAAGCATCTCACAGTCCAATTGAAGACATCAGGATGATAATGGCATGACTCAAGCACTATTATTTCTGCCAATGTTCAGTTACAAATTGTGATTCTATTTTATCATGGGTGCTTGCGTATGGGTAGTTTTAAGGAATATTTTGTAATAGAATTGCATATCGCTTTCTTGGCTTGTTCATTCTAGATGACATGTTTCTCTTGGCCTCAATCTTTTTGCTCCCTTATTTTCTATAAAAGGGAAATCAAGGCCATTAGAAAGGGTTCCAAAATATTTGAATAGTGTCTCTTGTGTAGGTTCGGTTTGCAAGATTAGGTTCTAGTTTTGAGAAGTCATGAGTAAATATCAGAGAATTGTAATGTCATTTTGCAAATCAAAATAGAACATAGTAATCAGTTTCAAATTTCAAATGGGTTCTTTTGTAGATTAAATGTATTTGGTTATTTGATAGAAGATAGATTTTGAAGTTAATATAGATATAATTTCAAAATCCTTACTCTCCTATGT
The DNA here is from genome assembly GCF_030272615.1 of Cryptomeria japonica. Taxonomy (NCBI): domain Eukaryota; kingdom Viridiplantae; phylum Streptophyta; class Pinopsida; order Cupressales; family Cupressaceae; genus Cryptomeria; species Cryptomeria japonica. The sequence continues at coordinate 630,134,145 of NC_081406.1, read as the reverse complement.
ATGATTTTATCTTCATTTGAGTTAATGAAATCAAGGGTTTCATTTTCTTGTTGCATTGTTATGATGTATGTAGTTTTTCATTTCATTCCTTGATCCAAGGGGTTAATTAAAATGCTTGAATGAGATTACAGAGGGATAAAGCTTGTACTAGGATTTGATAAGTAGTTCAGGTAAGAAATTGCAAATAAAATGCTACTATAAGGTGGTATTGTTTAAGATTTAATCAGCTATTAGATAAATTTCTACCAAGTTTCAATGATATTTCAGAAACTCAGAGCCCAATGGAGTAAGGCACTAGTATATGCTAGCATATGTCATTAGGATATAAATTTGTTGTCTGTTTCACTTATGGCTTGTAATAAATCATTAAAAGCAAGACATATTTCCATGTTTTTATGTATGTTTGAGGTGCCCTACTCTCTCATGCTCCAGATAAGGTCAAGGATCACTGAAGAATTCTCTATTCTTGAGCATTCTTCTTCTTGTTGAACCTGTATATGAGATTATATGGAATGAGCTATATCATGTGGATGTCAAGGTGCTTTAGGTGAGAAAAAAAATCAAAGTTCTGACAAAATATAGTTGCTAAAGCTTGTCTTATTGTTAAACCACTCCAAGATGGGTGTAAAGACAAAGCAAGAAAATAATAAATAGTTTCTATAGGGTGTGATGACTTATACCTACCGAACCATGAGAAGAATTGTTGCCTTCCCTCTATGTAGACTGTGTAGGATCCTAGTCAAAGGGGTTCGGGTTCCTGCATATGTAATTCATTTATCTTATGTTAGCTTACATCTTATATGAAGGTCAATCAAATGGTTCACTACCTTACATAGACGAGGCAACAAACTGTTTGAAAAAATGTCTCAAAGAAATGTGTTCTCATGGTGATGGAATGCCATGAAAATCCATAGTAATTTGACTATCATGGAATTCCATCACCATCATTGCATTCCATCACTATCATAGCAAATAATCGAGTCTATATTGGCTTTGTTTGTTTCAACACCTGACCCTTGCTTTATAGCAATATTATAGGCCTATATATACCTTAGCCTATCATCATCTATAGCTACTATATTGCTAGAGGACTTAGACAATGTGTAGAGAAGGGTTTGAACTCTATACTGATAGACGGTGATGCATAGATACTTATCAACACTATTAAGAATGCCACACAAAATTAGAAAATATAGAGGATTTTGAGGGACATTATGGATGCTCTAAATAAAGTTCTCGACTATGAGGTCAGACATGTTTCCAGGGAGGCAAACATGGCTATAGATTACATAGAAAACATGGGAATAAATTTAAGGACAAAGGATGACCAGTATTTCAAGGCAATCTCGAGTGAGGATTTGGAACAGATTCTAGTGGATGACTATGAAGCCTTGTGGAAGAAGAAAAAAGAAGCCATTGGATAGGTATGACTAAGGGAGGGTACTGATTCGGAGTGACAAAGCTAATAATGATAGATGAAAATAAGGCTTTAATTACCGTGAATGAAGGGGGATTGGGAGAAGGTGGCAAGAGATTAGGACACTTCAAATCCAAAGATGGATTTGGTTTTCACATAACATAATATTTATTTCTCTTTTAGATAGAACTCGATGTTCGATAAAGACAGGAAATCATAAGGTTGAGGTCAAATAGGAAGGTAGATCAAGCAATTAATGTAGGAGGAGAAATAAGGGAAAATGGTCCATCACTTTGGGTTGAGTTTCCTATGTGCGGAGGAGACATTTCAGTAGCAATGCAAGAGACTTTTTGACTGTGATGAGCTCACTTGGGATGCATTATGTGTTGGCATTTTTGATGTTTATGTTGTGATTGTCATTGATGGACACACACTTGCATTGAGATCCTCTTTATATGTATGAGTTTGAGCTCAACTGGTATTTGTTCCAACCGGTATGTTGTATCATAATCTTTAGACTATTGATGTTTTGCAGAATGTGTTTCCTAGTTTAAAGCAGCATTTTGACCCCAAGCGGTACGAGGGACTAAAGTGGCATAACATATTTTTACCAGTCTTCGCTTTTGTCAAACTGACAACTGGCAATTTGTATGAACCGGTAATGCTCTATGATGAGTTACCAGCTGCCATATTGTGATGAGTTACAAGCTGCCATATTGTGATGAGTTACCATCCACCGATTGTTTGACGGTGCCGACACATTAACGATGCCTTTTGTGTCGTGGTACCAAGTATGTCCAGGTTCATTAAACCTAGGAAATTATAATGTAATCCTATTGGATCGACATGAAATCAGATTCCTTTATAAGGACAACATGTCTAGGGTTTTAGGTTGTTGATGTGTTCATAGCAAAAGTTTATGTTGTTGCTAGGGTTTATGGTGGTTGAGGAGTTGGAGAGAATATGAATGTGTAGAAGACTAAAGTAATGCTGGAGTGCATTAAGAACGAACTATCAAGGATCTAACCGAGTAGTTTGTGCTACTAGCTAGATCAAACACTTGTTGATTACTCACATCTTTGACAAGTTTGTAGCCCTTAACTAGGTAGGCCCAAAAGCCTTTTGTAAATCCTCTAACAAGGTGGTTCACATCTGTGGATCTAAAATCCTCTAGCAAGGTAGTCTTTAATCGGACTTATTTCCTAACAGAGATTGAGATTCCTAACAGGATCTCTTCTGGTAAAGAACTTTGTAAGACCTTAACCAGTCTGACCTTAACTGGTCTGGTTCTTATTCTGCAAATAGTTACTTGTGAGTTCCATCTCACTGTGGTTTTTCCCATTTGGGTTTCCACGTCAAAATATCTTGTGTTATGGTGTTTGTGCTTCTGTGGGTGAATGCATTATTAGCTATTTGGTTTGCATGTTGGTTAACCGGTTTGTCTGTTAAACTATTTTACCAGTTTACTGTTAGCCTTGAAAAGTGTTTAAGTGCAAATATTTTTGGCATACTAATTCAAACCCCCTCTTAGTATTCATCAATTTGTATCAGAGCTAACCTTTCTATAAGTTTAAACACTTGGAAAGAGATATGGGGGAATACACTTTGAGGGAACTTACCCACCAGCTCACTCAGTCTGAGCAAGTCTATGATGATCTTATCATCAAATACAAGGCATCTCAAGCAAAAAGAAGACAACATGTAGAAAAGCTGATGGATCTATTTGAAAATAGTTCTTCAGATGAAGCAGACATGGAAGCCCTAATTGCAGAAGTAAATAAGTTGAATGAATCAAACTCCAACCTGAGAAAGGAATTGGATGGACTGACTATCCAGATGTGTCAAGAGCTTGAGAACTGGAGGAAAGATGAAGATCTGGTGAAAGAAAGAGATCGTGAGATCTCCAAGCTGAAATAAGAGATCAGTGCCCTAAATGCTCAACTCCATGCAAACAAAGTGGAAAAGGAAGACATGCAAGGAGAACTGAACATTGCCATCTCTAAGAATGAAAACCCATTGGAAACAAATGCTGCTATTTCCAAAGAACTCTCTGATTCAAAGGAAATACTTGCTAAATTCAACAAGAGTACTATCAAGCTAGAGCAAAAGCTTGAATCTGCCAAACTGGTCAAGAATACCAATGGACTTGGTTATTCTAGTCATGAAGAAAGTGAGACCTCTGGTACAAATGCTGGAACATCAAAGGATAAAGGTAAGCAAAAGTTTAAACCTATTTGTTTTAACTATGTTAAAGAAGGACATATAGCAAATGTGTGTAGGAGTAAGGCTTACAACAATTTCCTTATTTCCTAAACAATAAGCCTAGATCCAATAGATTCAGTGGTAACTATTATGCATGCAACAAGTATGGGCATAGAGCATCTAAATGCAGGTCTGTTATGAATAACACTGGAAGATATCCTCAGTGGACCCAAGGAGTTGGTCCTGAACCTTTTGTGAACCGGAATCACAACTGGTTTAATGCCTTCAATCATCAGCCAAGAAGCGGTGGTTATCTAGTTGCAACTAGATGGAGAGAAAATTGTATGATCTATCATGGTCATGGTCACACTACTGCAACATGCAGAAGGAAGAATGGAAACATGAACAATGGACCTTGGAGAGCACCTGGATTGGTCTGCTATCACTATAACAAACCGGGTCACATTGCCAGATTTTGTAGATCAAGAAAGAACATATCTGATGATATACCGGTCACTCCAGAAGGAAACATTGATGCTGACACTGTTCAAGCAGACATGAACAAAATTTGGAAGGAGAAACTAGTGGTGTTGCAAGAGGAACTGGTTTCTACACCTAGTATGGAAATCATGGAACCAACAAACTAAGCTTCAAAAAGCTTAGGGGGAGCAAATGGCGAAATGTTTCGAACCCCCAGTTTACACCGATAAAAGACCTTAACCAGTATGTGATACCTATCATTTGGCAGAAGACCGGAAATGGTAAAAAGGCAGATTAGGGTTTACGTCCTAATGGAGGAGCATTAATTGCAGTAGGTGAGAAACATACTTAAAAGGATTTTACAAATCATTTCTCACTATCAGTTTTCGAGCGAAGAAAAGTTTTTCAAAGAGCAAAGCGACGAAAAGGCGATTTGAGCTGAGATTTTGAGAAATTGAGAAACCATGAAGGAGATTCAAATTCAAACTGGAAATGGTCAAGTGGAGAACACAAAGCGGTGATTCAGCAACCGAAGGAGTGTGAAGTGAAGAAGAATTGGCAAGCCCTAATTTCACGTGTTTCAAGAGGTATTTCTCAAGTTCTTAAAATTTCTATCATGGCTTCCGCATCTCATACCAGTTCTAGTGCATATGTCGAGTCTGCAATTTTTATTCAACGAAAGTCAAAGTATAATGCCCTATCACAAGTTCTGGCTGGTGTGATAGTAGAAGAGGGAATTTTTGACTACATAGATTGCAAGATTGAAGACCCGGGGTCTCTAGCTATCCACTCCTAGTTAGGTTTATTTTGTGGAAAGGATAAGAAGATCAAACTGGAGTACAATATTTTGGAGAAGAAAAAGCTCCACAATGTTGTTTACTTCCTAGAGGATTTCACAGATGATCATATAAGGATCATTCTGAGCAGATTCCATGGTGATAAGATGTAATTGGAGAGAACACATGACATCACGTCTGCAGGCAATTCATGCAGTCACCAGATTCTACAACATAGGGGAAGTGCTAGCCCTGAGGACGGTAAGCAAAACTGAAATGTCCAAGCTCACCGATTCAATGAGAAACTCATGAGGCATGACAGTAAATTCTATCAAGGATGATTTGATGAAGTATGCATGCATGGTGATTGGATACCAGACATTCTCAGCCAACATAATTAACTCTATGTTTGCTACAATGGTAAATGCCACGTACCGGATGATAAAGGAGGATGCATCATTTGATCTGTGCACTGGTATGCAGAGACAACTCATGTTGAATCTGAAGTCGATCAAACAGGATTATGCACTAGGGTTCAAGTTTGGACAACTACTGGTTGGGTTGTTCTTCTATTTCCAAGGCTACTTTCTAGGAGTAGGAGATGGCCAGTGGTCTGCTGACCAACCGATGACCAAGAAAATCAAGGAAAGCATTGAAGCAATTGGAACCGGTTACCTTGATATTCTAAACAAGTATTTTGATGAGTTCAGATAGAAAATGAGCCAAAGAATGAGTATATTAGGTGACATCATCAAGAAATATGAAGACAATATCTGTTTCATCATCCAAGTAGATAAATGCATAATGGAGGTTGTTGAGCCTAGACAAGAAGAAGTGGAGCCAATGGGCTATGAGGTGATGTACGATATGTTGGAAGGGTATGCATCTACCCTTATTGCCTCACTGCTTGATCCTAAGGCAAAGAGAACCGACACCTACCTAGAGAGGATAACACGAGTTGAGGAACCACTAGCAAAGAAAGAAAAGGAAATGGCAGTGAAGAAGGCAAAGGCAGTGCCTACAGCATCAGCACCGGTTACTACTGCAACTCCAAAAGTGACCAAACAGTCACCAGCCAAGAAGAAACCAGAAGCAGCACCGTCTAAAGTGTTTGAGAGAAAGAGGAAGACAAGGAATACCTCTCCAGACTCAAAAGAAACTGTGTCTGAGGAAAAGCCAAAGAAAACACGTCAAGCAAAGAGGAAGACAAAGAATGAACCGGCATCATCTGCATCGGTAAATATAGATATCTCTTCCTATAAACCTTTGACACATTGTCAAAGAACAATAAAGAATATTAGGAGAAAAGTGCTACATGACTTAATTGAGTGTTTGGATGACTTTAATGATGATGAAAAGGAAGTGGTCAAAAAGGAAATAATTCAGTATTTATGTGTTAATGATCGGTCGCCCTCAAAGATTAAACCTCAGACACTAGATTCTTTATATATGTCATTAGATAATAGATGGTGCATTGCCATAGAAAAGGAACATGAAATTAGGGAGAAAGTTTTTGCACAATACTTTCCCGACCTATCAAATTTTGAATTGTTTAATGTTATTGACCCAAATAAAGGACTCTTCTTCACTAGAAGAAGAAGACTCTGGCTGTTAGAAGGTAGAGTTGATGATGTCAAAAAAGACACTCATCTATATATGAGAACCATTGTCCAGACTCACAAAGCGTATCTAGCTAACTGACAAGCTGAAAAAGAACCGGTTATATCCAAACCAGATGAAGTATTTGATGATGAAGGAAATCCGGTTGTTGAACCAATCAATGCCATTGATGTCGATGCTCTGGACGTAGAGGATGTTACTCAGGAAACACCATCTAAGGCAATAGGATAGGAGCAATAGGCTAAACAGGTTGATAAGAAAGTCGAGGACAGATAGGAAGCGGCAAAGGAAGAGGTTGTGCAGAGGAAAAAGGATGAAGAAGAGAAACAGAAAAAGGACGAAGAAGAGAGAAAGAAGAAGAATGAAGAGGAGAAGAAGAAGAAGGATGAAGAAGACAAAAAGAAGAAAGAAGATGAAAAGAAAAAGAAAGAAGAGGAAGACAAGGAAGAGGAGAAGAGGAAGGAAGCAGAGAGGGAAAAAAAGGAAGAGGAAGATAAGGAACAGGAGAAGAGGACGGAAGCAGAGATGAAGAAGAAGGAAGAGAAGGATAAGGAAGCGGAGAAGAGGAGAGAAGAAAAGAAGAAGAAAGTGAAAGAGGACAAGGCAGAAGAAGTAGAGAAGAGCACCTAGATGGAGACTCCGAAGACAACTGGGAATCAAGCTAAACCAGTTGATCTCACTAGTCTTATCGACCTCCAGTCTGCAAGTGAAACAGAGCTAATGTAGAGCATCAAGGTTGCTCAAGAGTGCCTTGAAATCATTTGAAGGAAGAAGTAGCAAGATGTAATTTAAACAGCTATGGAAACTCTTACCGGTTTCATACCCAGTACAAATCTTCCCAACACCGATTCATCACTAGCTAAACTCAAGCTCCTATGCATAGTAGTGGATGATCAGGTGCAAAGCCTTGAAGAGGAAACAGAGGCTAATGTCAAGAAGGAGCATCAAAAAGGTCTTAATATAGCTCTGGTGAAGAAGTTGAATGAGCTTCAGACTAAACTGAAGAAAGAACAAAAGGATATAAGGGACACTCTAGATGAGGGGAATCTACTACTCAGCAAGATCTGCCAACCCCATCTATTCTATGATGATGTGCTGGCTCAGAAGAAAAAGCTTCAAATGGACTTGTAGTCCTACATGAGCACATTCAAGCCACCTTATGATTCCTTTACAACTTATGGGAAAAATATTCACCAGTTTCACATCCATTCAGCAAAAATGGAGCAAGAGATCAGCACCTAGTCTAGAGATTTGCAGGAGCTACAACTGGTTCTACTCCCATGATTGCAAATTCTTCAGAAGTGCTATCTAAACCTAGATGCCTTAATAGTTACACAGGAGATGAGAACAATTGATGCCATGGAAGAACAGATCTCTGAGATGCAGACAGAGCAAAAAGTAGCCACCTCCCTACTTGAGTCCTAGTCTTTGTTGATGAAACAATTCTTGTAGGACTTTAAATCTATTTTTGACAAGTATCATTCCTTGTTGTCATAAACTTTTATTATTTTAATATCAAATGGAAACAAGGTTGTTCAGCTATACTTTGTCATTGTTGGCAAAGGGGGAGAAGAATTCTATTTGGGAGAAGTATCTGGTAATCAAAATTTTGATTTGATTATATGCTCTGAATAACTCAATGTTTATGCTCTTTAAGCAAAATTGTCATACATTGTATTGCCAAAGGGATAGTGTATATGCTTAGGGGGAGCACTTTTGCTGATGGCATGATTTTGCTGTAAAACACTTAGATGTCAAAATTTTATTTTCGTAAGTGTTGCCATCAATGCCAAAGGGGGAGATTGTTGGCATTTTTGATGTTTATGTTGTGATTGTCATTAACGGACACACACTTGCATTAAGATCCTCTTTATATGTATGAGTTTGAGCTCAACTGGTATTTGTTCCAACTGGTATGTTGTATTATTGTCTTTAAACTATTGATGTTTTGCAGAATGTGTTTCCCGGTCTAAAGCGGCATGTTGACCCCAAGCGGTACAAGGGACTAAAGCGGCATAACACAGTTTTACCAGTCTTCACTTTTGTCGAACCGGCAAGCGGCATTTTGTATGAACCAATAATACTCTGTGATGAGTTACCATCCACTGATTGTTTTGATGGTGCCGACACATTAACGGTGCTTTTTGTGTCATGGTACCAAGTATGTCCAGGTTCATTAAACCTAGGAAATTGTAATGTAATCCTATTGGACCGACATGAAATCAGATTCCTTTATAAGGACATCATGTCTAGAGTTTTAGGTTGTTGCTAGGGTTAAAGGTGGTTGAGGAGTTGGAGAGAATATGAATGTGTAGAAGACTAAAGTAATGTTGGAGTGCATTAAGAACGAACTATCAAGGATCTAACCGAGCAGTCTATGCTACTAGCTAGATCAAACACTTGTTGATTACTCACATCTTTGACAAGGATGTAGCCCTTAACTGGGTAGGCCCAAAAGCCTTTTGTAAATCCTCTAACAACGTGGTTCACATCTGTGGATCTAAAATCCTCTAGCAAGGTAGTCTTTAATCGGACTTATCTCCTAACAGAGATTGAGATTCCTAACAGGATCTCTTCTGGTAAAGAACATTGTAAGACCTTAACCGGTCCGGTTCCTATTCTGCATATAGTTACTTGTGAGTTCCATCTCACCATGGTTTTTCTCATTTGGGTTTCCATGTCAAAATATCCTAGGTTATGGTGTTTGTGCTTCTGTGGGTGAATGCATTATTAGCTATTTGGTTTGCATGTTGGTTAACCGGTTTGTCTGTTAAACTATTTTATCAGTTTACTATTAGCCTTGCAAAGTGTTTAAGTGCAAATATTTTTGGCATACTAATTCACCCCCCCTCATAGTATTCATCATTGTGGTGTTTGGCTAGGGCTATTTTGGGTAGGAAAAGGCCATGGTGTGATGGTTTTGTCTATGAGGTGATTTTGTGTCCAATGGTTGACATCATTGATTCTGAGGAAACATTCATATAGATGATCCCAGCATTTAAAAAACATCCTTCAAAGCCTTCATAAAGCATACAAACCCTTGCAATACCAAGAGCAAGTCCCTACACAACCCTAGAAGATCATTGAAAAGGGAAACAAATAATTCTGATTATGTTTAAAATGCACATAAGATGAAGCTAAGTTATTGCTCACTTATCAATTAATTTCCTCCGCTTGCGAATCTCCTCTCCTACGCGCAAATGAAATCTTCGTTCACCATTGTCTACGAATCTGATCCTCTCATGCTTGGCAAGAATGAAGTTTTTCAAAGTCTTTTTCTTTGAAGATTAATTTGAAATTGAAATTGACCTATGGGATATTATAATTATATCTAAAAATTAAAATTGATCACCTAACTGCCAACCCCAAGTGAAACGGTCTCACGGGATAATATTTACAAAGAAAGCACCCCTTGTTCCTTATCCCGCTGGGTGTTTCAATGTGATTTTTGTTGGCCATTTGGAGGAATTTATTATGTGTTGCATTGATGTTTTATCATTGATGTCAACACTAGTTATTTTGGCTACTTTATCAGTATCCTTTTGGTCTTGGTAAGTTGTTTGGTTTCTGGTTGGATTAGATCATGATAATTCGGTATACTCTAGTATGCTTTGTATTTTGGAATTCTCTTAGATATTCTATTAATGCTAGTTAGATTCATGTTTAGTCAATTGGTTTTGATTTGGTGATCGGATGCTATCTTATATGCTCGTAAGCTTGATTTGTTGATTTGGTGAGGGTTTCACCGGTAGAGCTTTGTTGAAGATCTTTTAATGTTATGCTTAAGTGGTGCTGGTGTGGCTTCTAGTAAGGATTAAAGATGTTGATGGTGATCGTGTTCAAGACTTGGCTGATTGGGATCATTTATTTAGCTTGTGTGGACCTAAATTGGGTCTTGTTCTATCTAGGTTTTGGACTGGCTTAATGTAACATGTTGATTGGACTTCTCAATGTGTTTCAGGATGTCTTATGGGCTGGATAATATTTGTTTGGTCTTAGTCTAACATGTTTTGTACTTATGTAATTGCCTTATTATCTTGTGGTTGACCTAATTGTTTATGGTCAAGGGTTTGTATATATATGATGTAAGATCTCATTATAGATCATGATGTGGGGGATAATATAAGGATGCATGCAAGTGAATAATATAATAATCATTCATGGAGAGGATTTGCATGATCATTGGTGATCGAGTTGATTTTTCTAAGAGGATTAAGTCCTTCGATATTAATCTTAACTGGAACTGTATTCAGGCATAGGAGATGTTATCATTGCAGTTCATTCTTCCTTCTGGATTGTAGTCTGTATTTTTATGTAGTTAGTGAGACACCTTTTGTAATGAGTAGTGTGCTCTAGGCTATTGGCCTTCCTACAAGTGTAGGCCCCGCAAATTTTATTCATATACTTACTGCATAAGTATTATCTGAATGTGGGTAGGCTTCCTATCGTAGTTTTCCCCTTTACCAGGTTTTCCACGTATAAATCTTACTGTCATGTGGATGGTATTTATTCTCTAATTGTTGTTTGTGCTTAATTAGTATATCTTCTATTTTGGTAATTGGTTTATGCATTTCAATAATCATCTTATGTGTTCCCATATTAAAGTTTTAATTGCTTAAGGTTCTGGTAATCTGGTGACAACTGATTCACCCACCCCTTGTCAGTTGTCTTTTGGCTATTTGAATTGTCTAATAATTGGTATCAGAGCTCTGGTCCTCTCTGTAAAAGCTTAACCACTTGAGGAAGATCATATGGCAACTAATAGTTCAAGTTCATCCAGTTCATCTGCTGCTGTCTTTCAGAGAGAAATTCCTAGGCTTTATGGATCAAATTACAGAGTATGGAAGATTCGGATGGAGACTCATCTGAGATGTCTTGGTAAGGTGTTGGTAAACTAATTTTTCCCTTTCTTGAAACCTTAATAATTATCCTCTTTAAGAAAAATATGACTCTGTTTCACTCTTTTAAAAGGAAACAAACTACCAACAGTTGGATCAATTAATAAAAATTCAACCTCTTCATTAGAGGGCAGCTCCTCAAATAATTTACAATGAATTTATTATACAAATGATATGCTAATACTTTTTACTAGAAAGCATTGAAAGGCTTCAACATTCATTCATCAACACAAATAAATGCCTTCAAAACTGCAAACATAGGAAATTTTCTGAAAGAATATTCAAAGAGAGTTCACAGACTCTGATTTACAAACATACTTGCTATATAAATACAAAACAAAATAGAGGCTCAACAAATACTGATGTCTGACCAATACTCTCTCATGCCTCACAGGGAAAGGGGAATCAAGCAAATCAATACAATGTGAGTCGTCCAACAACTAATAATATCCATGAACTAAGGGAAAAAATTTAGAGATAACTAATTGCAAAATTATATCATGCCCATAACAACTTTCTTAAGAAAGATTATTAATCTCAGAACAAACAGATTCAAAGATTGCATAACATGATATTTCATTGATAATCAGTCATTGTATTTTCCAAGGAATTCATTTGAGAAATCAAAATATTGTCTACTGCTCCTGAAAAATCACAGTTTTCAAAACCTCTACGAAGATAAGCTTTTCAGCTTAAATAGCTCCCAAGCTCATAGTTCTTACATAATAAAATTACATTTACTTTCATCCAAGTGAAAAAAACCATTTGAAACAACATAAAATAAAACTAAATTAACAACCACTAAGAGGCTGACGTTTCATTTTTGGATTAGCTAGGCTTCCACCATGGTAGAGGAGGTTATAGATTTGTCTCGCTTTGCTGCAGAACCATGCCATTCCAGGTGCGCTGCCGAGAAGTTTAGGATGACTTCAAAATAAGGCAAACCAATGTGCAAGATTCTTTGCTTCCACACTTCTTTGTCCATGTTTACCTTTGCAACTTTCATCTTGTGAACCTCTAAATGGTCTGAACAGACGATGAGCATCAATTCAATCCTTGCCACCTTTCAAAAGTCATCTGTGGTCAAGGATTTTATCGTCTGAATGAACTAGATCCTGTCTTGAAAAATATTGGTCATGTATGTAGCCTCTTCAATTGTCTTGGCGCCCTCCTGTATGAGATGGATATCGATACACTTGAGGTCTTTCTACATCGTATCGATCAAGTCGGTCAATTCTTTGAGCATCTTGGTGGATTCTTCATGACCTTGTTTGATGATTGAATTACGCCATTCCACATTTTTCTTTGACACGTACAGCACATTATCATCGAAATTCTCCACCGGTTTTTCAGCCAGGAATCTCATCACTCCATATTTCTGAACATCATTCATCTGTGCAAGTACTGTTACGCACTTGGTCCTTTCTTTCTCCCAGGTGACCGTTTATAGTTCTATCTCTTTACTCACGGTTTCAGCATCTTTATAAACTTTAACCAGATTAATAATATAATCTGACCCCTATTGAATTACCAAGTCCAACCATTTATTAAACATCTTTGTCACTACCCTGTTCCTTTGAACCCGATCTAGCATTTTCTGGTTGGCTGGAGATTTAGGGTCACATGACACTGGTATCTGTGACAAAGGTTGGGGATTTGGATCATGGATGGCATTGATATACTCGACCATCAATGTAACAGCTTGTTTCAATTCTCTTTTGTGTTTTTCATCCTTCCATGTTCTTGAAATTATCCTTTTCGTGGATGATTCGAAGTGCCTAACATCTACAGCCCATGAAGCAACCCTGAAATCTATCTTTTCCATAGAAAAATCCTCCTCAGTGCCTTTATCTGCATCCTTTCCTAGTATTGGTTTGGCTACTTCAGTCATCCAGTGACCATTTGTTTCATCTGCATCAAACATTGCTTGCGTTTTGAGTTTATTTGGCTTTTATGCCTTTCCCAAGCATCTGCTAACCATGTCCTCCATTGGGATTGTAACCAGCACCACACTCAATTTCTTTCCAATGGCAGCTTCCAACCATCTTGGTGCGTTTGCCCTTTAGGTGGCGGGGTTATCTGTACATCTGGTGAAGTGACAATGACCATGGTGTTCATGGGGTCCTGTTGGCTTTCTTCTCCTTTGCTTGTGTCCATTTCCTACATCTCAGCTCATCTTGATCCTGTGGATCCATTGTTTCCTAAAGCTCCTCACTAGGGTCCAAGTCTACAATAACCTATCTCAGAATGGGCTCCCTACTCTTCTTTTTGCTTCTAGACTGAGTTAGTTGAGCAACTGTGAGATCGGAAGATGTCAACCTTTTCAACCTTCTAGGTTGAATTTTCTCTACAATGGGGTTTGAAACACCTGCAACATCAACAATCTTGCTAGTGACAAAAATAGGAGATTGAACCACAATGTGTGAATCAATTCTTGATTCATGTGAGGACATGTGAGGTCCCTCCTTAAACTTCTGGTTCCTCAACCATCTCTCTATTCTGCTCACAACATTGAAGGTTCTGATTTTGATACTACAATCTTCCTTTTTGTTCCAGTCAATTTCTAGAATCGGTTTTCCTTGAAATTTTGTATTAAACTCAGGGTCTAAAACATCCTCCTCTGTATCTTTTGACACTCCAGAGATATTAATTGGAAGCCTCATGTTAGCTATATGTTCTAGAGTGAATCTGGACCACAGTCTCTTTCTTACCTCATACTCATCACTGCAGTTCTCCCAGTAATCCTCTAATTGAGGTTCATGACAAAAATGACTATCTTCATTCAGGGTTTCCATTCCATAACCCCTTCTATCAAACTTTCACCTTGCCACATATGGCTACAGGCTCATCCTTTTGAACTCTAGTTCCAGGTTCAAGGCATCTGATACAGACTTACAACTATAGTATGTGAGTTCAACTGGGAATACAACTCCAGACTCGCCCTTCGCTCCTAATCTTTTATTAATGTAGGCCAACTGCTTGCTCACCTCTATAAACACATAGCTGTCAAAAGCATACCTGGGCAGCTGGAATGGTTGGCCCTCAAAGTCACCTACTCATATGTAAGTAAACCAAGGAAATTGAATAAAGAAACTTCCATATATACTCACAAATTCCATAGCTTCAGTAGGCATCCTCTTCTTCACATTCCCCTGAAGCTCAGAAACAAGTCTTCCCACGAAGACTCCATTCCATCTATAAAACTGCTCAATGTGTCTCTGCTGTTGTAATAGAGGATAAAAATTATACACCCTAATCCCATCTATCCAAGGTTCATTAGGTAGACCAGGCCAATCCCTTGTACAAGCTAGTATGTAGAAAAGATAAGAAGACATATAAAAACCTATCATTCCCACAAATTTACTCAACCCTCCACGAAGTCTCTCTACAATTACCTGAGACCAATCAAGATACCTATCACTAGATAACACCACTTGGATGAAAAAGTACATCCAATCTTCCCAATAGAAAGAATGTGAGTTTCCCTTCACCCTGTTCAAAAGTATCACAATATCTCGCACTTCTGTGATGAAGTGCTCTCTAGTCAAGGGTTTTGGTAGTCGTGACCCTCCTTTTTGAACTTTTAGGAGAAAATTCCTAGCAACCACACTCCTATACTTATTCTTCTTTTTCGAGAAGTAGGCATACGAGTTCCCAAAAGTCCAGTCTTCATATTTGTTCTTGTGTGGAATTCCCATTGTCCCCATTACTATTTCTCTGTTGATTTTGACCAATAGCTCACCATTACTAGTTATGATCCATCTATTCTCTTTGTCATATCGGTTCATGCATGCTATCACTAAATCCGGACACCGTGCGGAAAGCGGGAATGTAGCAGCTTACACAAGACCACTCTTAACTATTTTCTCCATTAATGAACTGATCTAAGTGTTCTTAGTTATTTCTAGGAAATCCCCTAAATCTGCATGAACCAAGGAGGTGTCTTCTAATTCTAGCAAAATACTCACTAGACATGAGGTCCGGCCAAGCTTTGGCATTAGCCTCATACTGCCTATCTACTCCCTTAACCAAGAAATTCTAAAAATGAGACAGTATCCTACCCCAACAATTTAGAGATTTTCTTTTTCTATATTGATAAAACCTCAGAACTCAAAGAAACACAACTTAGTTGGAATCAACTGAACTTACCCATTACCACCATGAAAACTGGAAATTCTTCTGGAGAATAGAGTTGGTTTTACCTTCGGTGCCTCCAATTTACTCAAGTATGGAAGTTGTGACCTTCTCAAATATGGGAATAAATTCATACACATTTCCTTCAATCAGATGGATAAATATCTATAGAGCCACGCATGCTTCATCATGATTTACCCAAGTGTGCAAAGTAACAGTGAAATGACAAAAAATGATACCTTCTTAATTATGCATCACTTTCGTACAAGTAATTTTATGTTCTCATGATTACTTTCCACATTTAGAGTTTTAAATTACCGAATAAGGGAATATTCCTTTTTGTCACGTGGCTTTTATTTTCACCAAAAAGCCTTAGATTAAGTTTTGAAATGAACCTATGAACCTTGAACCATTTGACAAAAGGTTCATCAGTTCAATTTCACTTAAGAAATATAACAGTGAGTGGACGACACGCACAACAACACCGAGAATGAGCGACAAAAAAAAAGGACTATTTAACATGAACCTTGAACTTTTTGAATGGCTTAAGATTTGGTTCAAGGTTCAAGATTGCATATCAACTCAAAACATAAGGACTCACGCTTATTATATAATGATACATTACCGCGACTCACAAAAGGCATTTTGAACCTTGAACCTTTTGAACCACTTGAAATTGGTTCAACGGGTTCAAAACTTCAAAGACCACAAATGAAAGTTCACTTGTTCACACGACAACAAAGACCAGAAATGACAATTTTTATAAACACGCTTTGAACCTTGAACCATTTGAACTTTTTGACAAAAAGTTCAATGGTTCAAGTATGAGGGAAAATAAATGACCCGATGAAATTAAAGGCACAAAAGGCAACCCGCGAGTATGAATACTTAAAAGAGAAAAATTGCAAGGGGGGCTAACATCGGCTCTGACTAGGGACTAGAACTATGAAGGAACTAGAAATGAACTCCAAAATCCCTAGTTTCGCAAGTAGACTTTATTTAAAGACTCAAATAGAAACAAAAAAAAAAAAAACACAACTGCAAAACAATCAAACACTATATACAAAACCATGAGGGACTCTTGTTTACAGTTGGTATAATTTCAAATCTTGACCATTATAGGTCAAAGGAAGAACAATACCATCCAGATATGCAAGTTTGAAAGAATTTGGTCCTTTTACCTCATGAATCAAGAATGGTCCTTTCCAGAGTGATTTGTACTTGGCATGCACTCCCTTGGGCTCTCTTCTTCTATCCCAGAGTAGTACCTAATCACTTAGCATGAACTTTTGTGGCCTTGCTCACTTGTTAAATATTCTTTTTACCCTCATCTGGTTTTCTGTTATCTGGTCCACTAGTTTATCCCTTTCTTCATCAATTCTCATCAAGTGCATAATTCACTTTTCTAGAGAGTTTTGGAAATAAGCGTCTTCAATGAAAGTTTGTGGCTTAGTAGCTTCCAGCTCCAAAGGAAGTGCTACCTGAGCACCTACATCATAGACCAATTCAAACGGAGACATCCCAATTGCCCTCTTTGGTGATGTATGGTCAACCCAAAGGGCTTCATACAGTTTCTTTTGCCAATCCTTAAAATTTTCACTCACTAATTGTTTCATGATATTAATGAGGTTTTTATTACTAGACTTAGCCTGGTCGTTTCCCTAAGGATAATAGTCAGATGAGTGAGCAAGAGAGATTCCATGGTCATAGCAGAATAAAGAGATTTCGGTAGAGGAGAAATTGGTAGCGTTGTCATCTACAATTTTAAATAGAACCCCATCGAACTAGAATGTTCTCTTTCAGAAAATTACAAACAACCTCTGAGGATGTCTTTCGTACCGGAATGGCCTCAACCCATTTAGTGAAATAATCTATAGCTATCAATATATGGGTGTGTCCTGCACTAGAGGTAGGTGCCAAGGGACCAATGAAATCCAGACCCCATTGCTTGAAGGGTTCATCCACAACCACGGGTCAGAGTGGTAATGCTGCAAGCTATGGTTTACCTGTGAACAACTTACATTTTTCACACCTGGCCACCCATGCATATGCATCCCTGAACATTCCCAGCCAATAATAACAGTTCCTTAAGATCTTGTAGGTAGTCACCATCGAAGAGAAATGACCATGACAGGCTTCGTCATGAAATGTTTTCAAAAGAGACTCCTGGAGCGATTTATCAACACAACACAAGAAGGTCCCATCCAGTCCCCTCTTATATAGTACATCATTAAAAATGACATACTTAGCAGCTTTTATCCTCAAGCTCCTCTTCTCTTTTGCAAAAAGATGTTCTGGGCAATCTCCATATGTCAAATAATAAGCTACATCTACAAACCAGGAATCCTGGAGACCAACAAATAGGACTAAAGACAATTCCTCTATCACTTCCTCCTTACTCTCAGCAATCAGCTTGCACAAACTCTGCCCCCTTACCAACTTTGTGGGCCTAATGTCTAAATTAAACTTCTGAATTTTTGACACCCAAGAGGCTCTTTCATTCATTCCTATATCTTGTTGTGTCAATATGCTCTTGACTATTGAATGAGGCACATAAACAATAGAATGGGAATGGAGAATATAATACCTGAACCGCTTTACAGCCTTCACAACCGCATATGCTTGCTTTTCCATTATTGAATACTTCAATTCATGCTTTTTCAGTAGTACACTCATGAATGATATTGGGACTTCATCATTATCCTCATTCTTCTGTAATAAAATTCCCAACATAGTGTGCTCTGAGGCATAGCAGTAGAAAAGAAAATCTTTACTCAAATCGGGATTAACCAGAATAGGTGCCTGACCAATGGAATTCTTTATTGAGGTGAATGCTTTCTTCCCTTCCTCACTCCATTTGAAAACTTGTTTCTCACTCATCAAATTCACGATATATCTGGTAGTCTCGGCAAAATCTAGGATGAACCTCCTTAGAAAATTTACCTATCCGAAGAAGGATCTAACAACATTCCCACTTGATGGTAGAGTTAGTTGTTGAATTATTCTTACCCTTTCAGGATCTATTTTCACCCCTCCTTAGAAATAATATGACTAAGAAACTTACCCTCTGTGACTCCAAATACCAACTTCTTTGGGTTCAAGGATACCCCATGCTCGCGACACCTCTACAACACTTGTCTTAGGTCCTGCAGGTGATGTTTTCTTCTTTTTGAGAATAATATTAAGTCATCCAGATATACAACAATGATCTTATCCTTTAAGTGGCCAAAAGAAAAGTCCATAGCACGTTGAAACATTGCTCCTGCATTAATCAAACTGAAAGGCATTTGGTTATAGGCAAATGTACCCCAAGGAGTAATAAAGACAGTTTTATGTTGATCATCATCCTGAACACTGATCTGGTTATATCCCAAAAATCCATCGAGCATGGACATCATCTCTGATCCTAAAACTATTTGTAGAATGTGGTCCATGGCCGGCAAGGGATAATTGTCTTTTAGGCTAGCTTGGTTAAGATTTCTAAAGTCTACGCAGATCCTTATTTCCCCGTTTTTCTTTCTGACGGGTAAAATATTAGCTATCCATGTAGAATGATGGATGGGATATATAATCCTAACTTTTAACATCTTATCTACTTCCTAAAATATAGCCTGAGCTACTTTTGGATTGAAGCTTCTAAGCTTTTGCTGGAAAGGGCTTACTCTAGGTTTTAGGGGAATTTGATGCTGGAATTTTCCCTCTCTGAAAATTTTAAGATCATCATAGCACAAAGGAAACACGTTCTTGAACTCCACTAGGAGACTAACGAACCTCTCCTTTTTTGTCAGCATACGACACTTTCCCAGATTGATATATTTAGGTTCATTCTCAGTACCAATGTTGACCTTTTCATAACCTCCAATATCATGCACCTCTAGGGACTTGTCACCTTTATTGTTCTTGTAGGCATCATGACGGTCAAATAAACGCTCCAAAGAAACCATCCCTTTGGGGATCTTGTTTCCTTTCAAATGCATGATTCCATCAGGCAACTCCTTGACTCATTTTGGCAAAAATTCTTTGCACTCTGCATCTGAACCTTCAAAATACATGGTAGAAAACATGTCTACACTTTGCATAAAATTATTTATTTGTTTATCACTCTCAAATACCTACCAAGAATCAGATTTGTCTGGGACACTGGGCCGATATATCAACTCTACCCTATAAATATCATCAACAAATTCAGGATGTGGGATAAGCAGTGAAGCTAAAAATGCTAATGAATCTACTTTTGAATTCAGTTCCCTAGGTATTGCTTCAATGGAAAATGCGTCAAAATCCTCGATTTCGTCCCAAACTCTATTCCAATAGTGTTTCAACCTTTCATTTTTAACACTAAACAACCCTCTGACCTATTTTACAATTAGTTCAGCATCTCCTTTAACCCGTAGTAGTTTTGCTCCCAATTGCTTAGCTTCGACTAAACCTAACAAGAAAGCCTCATACTTAGTTGTATTGTTGGTATTTTTGAATTCTAATTTGAAAGAAAAAAGGAGTATGATTCCCAAAAGGTGGTATTAACACTACCCCTACACTAGAACCTGACGTTGCACAACTACCATCAAACTCCATTAGCCATAAGCTTTCTTTTCCCTCAAGTTGAGATGAATCTTCCACTACCTCATTGTCAAACAAAATCATATAGTTTCCAAATTGGCAATCATGATATAGAATCTAGCCTCTAGGGTCATCAAATGGAAAAACAGTGAATTTGGACTTTGGTTCAGGCTATAGGATGACTTGATGTTTTCCAATAGGAATTGTGGCTTGGGACCAATCCATTTTGATTTCACCACCTAAGTCCTTATAGAAAGTACGACTTAGAAGCATGCCATAACTAGCTGGGATGTCAGCTATCAGAATTGTCAACTTGATTCTTTTATCCGGGAGAGAAGCAAGAACTGCTTGAGCATCCTTAATCTGGCCTAGTATCAGGAATTTGTTTTGATCAAGGATAGCCATAATGCTTTGGCTATAGCAGAAGGCATTATATTGTTGGATGCACCTGAATCTATAATATAATTATTCAACCTATGACCATTAATGAATAACGATATACAAAAGGTTTTGACTCAAGGGGAGGTGTAGAATCATCTATTTGAAGAGCAGTTATTTCAGGCATTTTTGCATAAGCCACA
Organism: Cryptomeria japonica; assembly: GCF_030272615.1. Classification (NCBI taxonomy): domain Eukaryota; kingdom Viridiplantae; phylum Streptophyta; class Pinopsida; order Cupressales; family Cupressaceae; genus Cryptomeria; species Cryptomeria japonica. Next base: position 630,113,477 of record NC_081406.1, on the reverse strand, counting down.
AGGTGAACCAGTTCATTACTATGTGAGGACAATATGGCATTTACTGATTGTTGTGTCCCATTGGCCCATTGTACATTATTCCCTTTTACAAACTGTACAAGCCTCTCCAGCTCTTTAGGATTTAGCTTAAGGTACTCGACAGGTGTGATTTGAATTTGGGAAGATTTACAAAATTCTATAATATCAAATGAACTTTCTTTTTCAACAAGCTTTAAAAATGAAGGTTCCTACAACTTTTGATCATTGTTACGAAAATTTGGTTCAAACCTCTTACCTTTGAAAGCCACAACAGATGATGAAGAAGCACCCTGAGGTTTCACATTTTGTTGATTTCTTGTGAGTACAGCACATGAAGGATCTTCTGAAGTAACCAAAATATCACCTCCTCTTTCCGAATCTGACTCGTACTCAAGCAAATGGATCTCAAAGTCGCCATGTTACTTTAAAGATTCTTCTTCACCCCACTCATTTGAGGTATCCTTCGTCAATTGTGCACAATGCACCATCTCAGGACAGGAACTACCATCATGTTCATCGGTGAGATGAAAAACACACATACTCGCTTTAGGTGGAGGTGCTTCAATTGCTAATCTTTGTTGAGCAGGAGGTAATTGCATAGTCTTGTTCCCATAGCCCAAAGACTGGTTTGCATTCCTCCTAGGTACATCTTGATATGGAGAAGGGTCTGGGGTACTTGTTAGAGTATTCAGGTATTTAGTTGATTAATTAAACAATATTTGTTTAATTATTTAAGTTCCCTTTATCTCTTTTACACTTAAGCTAACTTTAGGTGCATATAATTAATTATTTTAATTAATTATTATGTGCAAACCTAGGTTTTTCCTTTTAGGGTTTCTTGACCTATTAAAGGTTAAGTTCTTTCTTTTCATTGTATGAAGAAGGATTATTATTGACAATACATTTTGGAGATTATTGAGCTCTCTTTTTTGGAGTATATTTTTCCTGTGTATTCTTTCCTTCTGTGATTTGCTTCCTTGCTTCTCCTTGTAATAGGTTATTCAGCTTGCAGAGATTATTTGGGCTCTTGTGGTGTTGTATTTTCTCAACTCCTATATGGTATTAGAGCTTCAGATATGTAGCTACCTGTTCTTGTTTTGAGAATTTTGCTTTGGAAGCAGATCTGGGGTTTCAGAAAGTTTTTTATGCACCTAGGGTTTGACCTTTTTTCTGAGTACTTTGGGCCTAAACAGACCTCACCATCAAGCTCAAAAGGCCAGAAAACCCCTATGGTCATATAAAATTCAACCTATTTTGGTTCTTGAGCCTCTGGGAGAATTTTTTTCTCAGATCCAGGCCGTACGGCCCTAGCATGCAGATCGAGAAAAAAAATTTGAATTTTTTTTTTTTTGCCTTTTTACGGCATGTAGGCCGAATTTTTGCTTTTTAAAAAAAAAAGTTTATTGAAAAAAAAGCAAAGCGCAAAAAAATAGGGTTTTTAAAAAAAAAATTGTTTTTTGGGAAATGTTTTTGGGGGGTAATCCCACGGTACGCAGGGTACCGTGGGCCCCCTGGCTCCGCAGACCTGGCCGCCCTTGGGCCCTACGTGGATTCTCTTGCTAGCACCTGCACCCTCCAGCAGCCCTACTGTCTCCGACCTCTGCCGGCTCCCAGCGCCTCTCCCCGTCGGCCTCCCGCTCGCTGCAACTCCTCCGCGTCGCCGTGCTTTGCCTCCGCCGGGGACCGCCTACCACCGGCCGCTACCGCTGTAGCTCCCGCCACCTATGGCCAGCCGCAACTCCCACTTGTGGAACTCCACTCCTCATGCCCCCAACCTCCACTCCCTGCGGCCCCTGCCGCTTGCAGCCCCCAGCTCCCCGGTCGTCGCTCGGCCTCTCGCCACCCGATAGGCCCGCCGCCACCTGCAGCCCCCAGTGTCCTCCTTGGCCCCCACCGGAAACCTCCCTACACCCCCAACTGCACTTAGCCCTGGCCGCCCGCCGCCTGCTACAACCCCCGATCACGCTCAGCCCCAGCCGTAGTGCAGCCCCACTCCGTCGGCCCCCACACTCAACCCCGCTGCTCAGCCACTGCCCACACCCAGCCACCGCGCCACCCGCAGCCTCCCTGCACTGCCCAGTCACCGCGTTCAGTCACCGGCCTCCCTCGGGCCACCGAAGCTCCACCCGGGCTCCACCGAAGTGCCGCTCCCTAGCCACCTCCACCCAAACAAGCCACCAGACTCCCTTTTTTGGCTGTTTCAGGGGGGGTTTTGTTTTTTGGCTCTATCTTGGGCATACAGAGTCATTTTTTTCAAAACAAATAGGCGTTAGAAAGTTGGTTCTGAGGCCAACCTCATGGTGTTGGTATTTTTTTTCAATTTTTCTGTTTGATTGTGTTTTTTTCCAGTCAAAGTGAGGTCTAGTTTTTGCACTCTAGGAGCCATAGAATGAGCATCCGACCTCGGTTTTTTGAAAACTTTATATTTTTGGAAAGCATATGCTGTGTACTTTCTAGCCATCTAAGTTTTATTTCTAGATTCTACTCCATGTATATTTTATTCAGTTTTTTGCTTTTCAACACTCTGGTGGATATCGTGGTTGTTTTAGGTCCTGGGATCTCTTCTCTGAGTAGGATGTCTCTATTTTGGTTCATGTTTCTATTTCCAGTCTTCTTATCATTGTAGCTTCTATTTATGCAAACACACTGAGATAAAGTGCCATCATGCATTGTTTACTTGGAATCTTGCATATCTTGTGTCTTGTTGTACATGCACTATTGATCAAGTGCCATGAGGGGGTTGATGTTTGCCTATTGTTTGCCATCTTCCTTTGTATAGTGAGTGTTCCTTCCATGACATTCACCTCATGATGATGTGTCTCAGCACCTTTGATTTTCTTGGTTCTTCATCATGTAGTTTTTTTTGGCTGTCCTTTTCAGTGTTCGTGTCCCTCTCCCACTTCCGCATTATGGGGAGGTTTATCCTGTTGGTTCTATTACTTCCATGGTTCGATTGATCAACTCTTCAGGCTTTGGTTTCTCATGCCATTTGTATCTTTGATTTCAGTTGTTTTTGCCTTGTTTGCCTCCTGATTCAAGTAGTGTCATTTGAGGGCACTCATGCAGATTACAGTCTTCTCTACCTAGTCATGTTCTAGTTCAGTGGATGTTCTTTAGATTAGCAGTTATTCTTCGACAGAGTTTGCAGATTCTTCATGCTTCAGTGATATTATTTTTCATCTCTTTTTGGAGTAGAGTTTTTTTCCCACATGGTTTTCTCTATTTCTCCAGTTCATAGAGATTTCATTGTATTTGGGTACCTAATCAGGCCTTGTTGTTGGGACCCATCTTTATTGCTTTCAGTAGTTGTTCTAGGTTTTAGCTTCTCCCTAAGTCTAGCTTAAGGGGGGGTGTTAGAGTATTCGGGTATTTACTTGATTAATTAAACAATATTTGTTTAATTATTTAAGTTCCCTTTATCTCTTTTATATTTAAGCTAACTTTAGGTGCATATAATTAATTATTTTAATTAATTATTATGTGCAAACCTAGGTTTGCCCTTTTAGGGTTTCTTGACCTATTAAAGGTTAAGTTCTTTCTTTTCATTATATGAAGAAGGATTATTATTGACAATACATTTTGGAGATTATTGAGCTCTCATCTTTTGGAGCATATTTTTCCTGTGTATTCTTTCCTTCTGTGATTTGCTTCATTGCTTCTCCTAGTAACAGGTTTTTCAGCTTGCAAAGATTATTTGGGCTCTTGTGGTGTTGTATTTTCTCAACTCCTATAGTACTAGCTCTAGGAAATTGTCTTTTAAGGGTAATTACATCATTCATTAGTCATTGTATTACAAGGTCAGAGGAAGTTGAAGGTTGGGCAACGAGTGTCTATACTTCTCTTTTCCATTTACCTATCGTGATTAGACCATCTTCCAACTCAACTGCAAGTGTCTTGTCTACATTTAAATTTGCTACTCTTTTCCTGTGAATTAGGAAACCTATTTTTGAAGACATAGAATTGATAAAAAAACACTTAAGATTGTCATCTGAGGGTTTTTGATTTGTTGGGATTTTGTGCACAATCTTATCAAATTTCACTACAAAGTCCCTCATAGATTCCGGTATTTCTTTCTTCAACTAGGCCAATTGAGCGAGGAGAGAATGTTCATCCTCAACCACGTTGAACCTTGCCTCAAATCTTGTTTTTAGATCTTGCTAGGTTGTTATCACACTATTTGGTAAGTGATAAAACCAATCCGCTGCCACTCCAGTTAGTGTCTGGACAAACAATCTCAGAGCAACATCTTCGAGTTGAACTGCTATTATCCCACAAGCCACATTGAATGCATTCAAGTGTTCATCAATGATGATTTTTCCATCTCCACTAAATTTTGGCAAGTGATTTCTAGCACCTTTGGGTAAGGGATTGAGATTCAAACCTAAGTTCAATGGACCTATAGTACCCTCCCAAGGATTATTTACTGCCATTGGAAGTATGATATTGAGTGGAGTTGGGTTGATTATATTTGGTTTTCATGTGATATCATATTTATTTCTCTTTTAGATAGAGCTCGATGTTCGATAAAGACAGAAAATCATAAGGCTAAGGTCAAATAGGAAGGTAGATCGAGCAATGAATGTAGGAGGAGAAATGAGGGAAAATGGTCCATCACTTTGGGTTGAGTTTCCTATGTGCGAAGGAGACATTTTAGTAGCAATGCAAGTGACTTTTTGACTATGATGAGCTCACTTGGGATACGTTGTGGTGTCTAGCTAGGGCTATTTTGGGTGGGAAAAGGCCTTGGTGTGATGGTTTCATCTATGAGGTTATTTTGTGCCCAATGGTTGACATCCTTGATTCCAAGGAAACATTCATACATATGATCCCAACATTTAAAAAACATCCTTCAAATCCTTCATAAAGCATACAAACCCTTGCAATACTAAGAACAAGTCCCTAAAAAACCCTAGAAGATCATTGAAAAGGCAAACAAATAATTCTGATTATGTTTAAAATACACATAAGATGAAGCTAAGTGATTTCTCACCTATAAATTAATTTCCTCCGCTTACAAATCTCCTCTCCTACACGCGAATGAAATCTTCATTCAAAACTATCTGCAAATCTGATCCTCTCCTGCTTGGCGAGAATGAAGTTTTCCAAAGTCTTTTGCTTTGAAGATTAATTTGAAATTAAAATTGACCTATGGGATATTATAATTATATCTAAAAATTAAAATTGATCACCTGAGTGCCAACCCCAAGTGACTCGGTCTCGCGGGATAACATTTACAAAGAAAGCACCCCTTGTCCCTTATCCCACTAGGTGTTTCAATGTGATTTTTGTTGGCCATTTGGAGGAATTTATTATGTGTTGCATTGATGTTTTTTCATTGATGTCAACACTAGCTATTTTGGCTACTTTATCAGTATCCTTTTGGTCCCGGTAAGTTGTTTGGTTTCTAGTTGGATTAGATCATGATGATTCGGTATACTCTGGTATGCTTTGTATTTTGGAATTGGCTTAGATCTTCTATTAATGCTACTCAGATTCATGTTCAGTCAATTGTTTTTGATTTGGTGACCGGATGCTATCTTATATGCTCGTAAGCTTGATTTGTTGATCTGGTGAGGGTTTCACCGGTAGAGCTTTGTTGAAGATCTTTTGATGTTATGCTTAAGTGGTGTTGGTGTGGCTTCTAGTAAGGATTCAAGATGTTGATGGTGATCATGTTCAAGACTTGGCTGACTAGGATCATTTCTTTAGCTTGTGTGGACCTAAATTAGGTCCAGTTCTATCTAGGGTTTGGACTGGCTTAATGTAACATGTTGATTAGACTTCTCAATGTGTTTCTGAGATGTCTTATGGGTTGGATAATATTTGTTTGGTCTTAGCCTAACATGTTTTGTAATTATGTAATTGTGTTATTGTCTGGTGCTCAACCTAATTGTTTATGGTGGAGGCTTTGTAAATATATGATGTAAGATCTCATTATAGATCATGATGTGGGGGATAATATAAGGATGCATGCAAGTGAATAATGTAATAATCATTCATGCAGAGGATTTTCATGATCATTGTTGATCCAGATGAGTTTTCAAAGAGGATTAAGTCCTTCGGTATTGAGCTTAACTAGAACTGTATTCAGGCATAGGGGATGCTATCATTGCAGTTCATTCTTCCTTCCAGATTGTAGTCTGTATTTTTATGTAGTTACTGAGACTCCTTTTGTAATGAGTAGTGTGCTCTAGGCTATTGGCCTTCTTGCAAGTGTAGGCCCCTTAATCTATATTCACATACTTATTACATAAGTATTATCTGACTGTGGGTAGGCTTCCTACCATAGTTTTTCCCTTAAACGGGTTTTCCACGTATAAATCTTGGTGTCATGTGGATGGTATTTATTCTCTAATTGTTGTTTGTGCTTAATTGGTATATCTGTTATTTTGGTAATTGGTTTATGCATTTCGATAATTATCTTATATGTTCTAATATTAAATTTTTAATTGCTTAAGGTTCAGGTAATCTAGTGACAACTGATTCACCTGCCCCCTCTCAGTTGTCTTCTAGTTATTTGAACTATCTAATAATTGGTATCAGAGCTCTGGTCCTCTCTGTAGAAGCTTAACCACTTGAGGAAGATCCTATGGCGACTAACAGTTCAAGTTCATCTAGTTCATCTGTTGTTGTCTTTCAGAGAGAAAATCCTAGGCTTGATGGATCAAATTACAGAGTATGGAAGATTCGGATGGAGACTCATCTGAGATGTCTTGGTAAGGTGTTGGTAAATAGATTTGTCCCTTTCTTAAAACCTTAACAATTATCTTCTTTAAGCAAAATATGACTCTATTTCACCCTTTTAAAAGGAAACAAACTACCAACAGTTGGATGAATTAAATAAAAAACCAACCTCTTCATTAGAGGGCAGCTCCTCGAATGATTTACAACGAATTTATTATACAAATGATATGCTAATACTTTTTACCAAAAAGCATTGAAAGGCTTCAACATTCATTCATCAACACAAATAAATGCCTTTAAAATCACAAACATAGGAAATTTTCTGAAAGAATATTCAAAGAGAGTTCACAAACTCTGATTTACAAACATACTTGCTATATAAATTCAAAACAAAACAAAGGCTCAACAAATACTGATGGCTGACCGATACTCTCTCATGCCTCACAGGGAAAGGGGGATCATGCAAATCAATACAATGTGAGTCATCCAACAACTAATAATAGCCATGAACTGAGGGAAAAAATTTAGAGATAACTAATCACAAAATTATATCATTCCCATAACAACTTTCTCAAGAAAGATTACGAATCTTAGAACAAAAAGATTCAAAGATTGCATAACACGATATTTCATTGATAATCAGTCATTGTATTTTCAAAACAATTCATTTGAGAAATCAAAATATTGTCTACTGCTCCTAAAAATCACAGTTTTCGGAACCTCTACAAAAATAAGCTTTTCAGCTTAAATAGCCCCCAGGCTCATAGTTCTTACATAATCAAATTACATTTACTTTCATTCAAGTGAAAGAAACTGTTTGAAACAACATATAAGAAAACTAAATTAACAGCCACTAAGAGGCTAACATTTCATTTTCAAATCGGCTGGGCTTCCACCGTGGTAGAGGAGGTTACGGATTTGTCCTGCTTTGCCGCAGAACCACGCCATTCCAGTTGTGCTACCGAGAAGTTTAGATGAATTGGAAATAAGGCAGACCAATGTGCAGGATTCTCTGCTTCGACACTTCTTTGTCCATGTTTACCTGTGCAACTTTTGCCTTGTGAACCTCTAAATTGTCTAAACAGACAATGAGCATCGATTCAATCCTTGCCACCTTTGAAAAGTCATCCATGGTCAAGGATTTTATCATCTAAATGAACTAGATCCTCTCTTGAAAAATATTGGTCATGTCTGTATCCTCTTCAATTGTCTTTACGCCCTCCTTCATGAGCTGGATATCGATACACTTGAGGTCTTTCTGCATCATATCGATCAAGTTGGTCAATTCTTTGAGCAGCTTGGTGGATTCTTCATGACCTTGTTTGATGATTTAATTGTGCCATTCCACTTTTTTATTTGACATGTACAACACGTTATCATCCAAATTCACCATCAATTTTTTAGCCAGGAATCTCATCACTCCATATTTCTGAACATCATTCATCTATGCAAGGACTACTACCCACTTGGTCCTTTCTTTCTCCCAGGTGACCATTTCTAGTTTTAGCTCTCTAGTCACAATTTTAGAATCTTTATAAACTTTAACTAAATTAATAATATAATCTAACCCCTGTTGTATTATCAGGTTCAACCATTTATTAAAAATCTCTGTCACTACCCTATTCCTTTGAACTTGATCTAGCATTTTCTGGTTGGCTGGAGATTTAGGATCAAATGACACTAGTATCTATGACAAAGGTTGGGGGTTTGGATCATGGATGGCATTGATATACTCGGCCATCAAAGTAACAACTTGTTTCAATTCTCTTTTGTGTTTTTCATCCTTCCACATTCTTGAAATTATTCTTTTCGTGGATGATTCCAAGTGCCTAACATCTATAGCCCGTGAAGCAACTCCCAAATCTCTCTTTTTAAGGAAAAATCCTCCTGAGTAGATTTGTCTACATCCTTTCCTAGGATTGGTCTGGCTACTTCGACCGTCTAGTGACTTGTTGTTTCATCTACATCAAGCATTGCTTGCATTTTGAATTTCTTTGGCTTTGACACCTTTCCCAAACATCTACTAACCATGTCCTCTATTGGGATTGTAACTAGCACCACACTCTGTTTCTTTCCAATGGTAGCTTCCAACCATCTTAGTGCATTTGCAAATCCCTTAGGTAGTGGGATTATCTGTACATCTAGTGAAGTGACAATGACCATTGTGTTCATGGGGTCCTATTGGCTTTCTTCTCCTTTGCTCGTGTCCATTTCCTGCATCTCGGGCTCATCTTGATCTTGTGGATCTATATTTCCTCCAGCTCCTCACTAGGGTCCAAGTCTTCAATAACCTATCTCAAAATGGGCTCCCTACACTTGTTTTTGCTTCTGGACCGAGTTACTCGAGCAACTGTGAGACTGGAAGATGGCAACCTTTTCGACCTACTAGGTTGAATTTTCTCTACAACGGGATTTGAAACACGTGCAACATCAGAAATCTCATTAGTGGTAGAAATAGGAGATTGAACCATAATATGTGAATTAATTCTTGATTCATGTGAGGACATGTGAGGTCCCTCCTTAAACTTTTGGTTCCTCAACCATCTCTTTGTTCTCCTCACAACATTGAAGGTTCTGATTTGGATACTATCATCTTCCTTTTTGTTCTAGTCAATTTCTAGAATTGGTTATCCTTGAACTTCTGTATCAAACTCAGTGTCTAAAACATCCTCCTCTGTATCTTCTGACACTTCGGAGATATTAATTGGAAGCCTCATGGTAGTTATTTGCTGCAGAGTGAATCTAGACCATAGTCTCTTTCTTACCTCATACTCATCACTGTAGTTCTCCAAGTAATCCTCTAATTGAGGTTCATGACAAAAAATGACTATCTTCATTCATGTTTTCCATTGCATAACCCTTGCTGTCAAACCTTAGCCTTGCCACATATGGTTGCAGGTTCATCCGTTTGAGCTCTAGTTCTAGGTTCAAGGCATCTAATACTGACTTACAACTATAGTATCCAAGTTCAACTGGGAATACAACTCCAGACTTGCCCTTTGCTCCTAATCTTTTATCAATGTGGGCCAACTGCCTGCTCACCTCTATAAGCACGTAGCTATCAAAAGTGTACCTAGGTAGCTTGAATGGTTGGCCCTCAAAGCCACCTACCCATATGTAAGTAAACTAGGGAAATTGAATAAAGAAACTTCCATATATACTCACAAATTCCATAGCTTCAACAGACATCCTCTTGTTCACATTCCCCTGAAGCTTAGAAACAAGTCTTCTCGCGAAGACTCCATTCCATCTATCAAACTATTCAACGTGTCTCTGTTGTTGTAATAGACGATAAAACTTATAAACCCTCATCCCATCTATCCAAGGTTTATTAGGTAGACTAGGCCAATCCCTTGTACAAGCTAGTATGTATAAAATATAGGAAGACATATAAAAACCTATCATTCCCACAAAATTACTCAACCCTTCATGAAGTCTCTCTGCAATTACTTGAGACCAATCAAGATACCTATCACCAAATAACACCACTTGGATGAAAAAGTACTTCCAATCTTCCCAATAGAAAGAATGTGAGTTTCCCTTCACCCTCTTCAGAAGTATCACAATATTTCTCACTTCTATGATGAAGTGCTCTCTAGTTAGGGGTTTTGGTAGCTGTGACCCTCCTTTTTGAACTTTTAGGAGAAAATTCCTAGCAACCACACTCCTGTACTTATTCTTCTTTTCCAAGAAGTAGGCATACAAGTTCCCAATAGTCCAGTCCTCATACTTGTCCTTGTGTGGAATTCCCATTTTTGCCATTGTTGTTTCTCTATTGATTTTGACCAGTAGCTCACCATTACTAGTTTTGATGCATCTATTCTCTATGTCATATCGGTTCATGTATGCCATCACTAAATCCGGACACGGTGCGACAAGCGGGAATGCAACAACTTCCACAAGTCCACTCTTAACTATTTTCTCCATTAATGAACCAGTTTGAGGGTTCTTAGTTCTTTCTAGGAAATCCCCTAAATCTATATGAACCAAGGAGGTGTCTTCTAATTCTAGCAAAATACTCACTGGACATGAGGTCTGACCAAGCTTTGGCAGCATTGGCCTCATACTGCCTATCTACTCCCTTAACCAAGAAATTATAGCAACAAGATAATATCCTACCCCAACAATTTAGAGATTTTCCTTTTCTATACTGATAAAACCTCAGAACTCAAAGAAACACAACTTAGGAGGAATCAACTGAACTTACCCGTTACCACCATGAAAACTGGAAATTCTTCCAGAGAATAGAGCTGGTTTTACCTTCGATGCCTCCAATTTACTCAAGTGTGGCAGCTGCGACCTTCTCAAATATGGAAATAAATTCATACACATTTCCTTCAATCAGACGGATAAATATCTATAGAGCCTTACATGCTTGATCATGATTTACCTAAGTGTGCGAAGTAACGGTGAAATGGCAAAAACTGTCACCTTCTTAATTATCCATCACTTCCGCACAAGTAATTTGATGTCCTCATGATTACTTTCCACATTTAGAGTTTTAAATTGGCGAATAAGGGAATATTCCTTCTTGTCTTGCCACTTTTATTTTCAACAAAAAGCCTTAGAGTAAGTTTTGAAATGAACCTATGAACGTTGAACCATTTGACAAAAGGTTCATCGGTTCAAGTTCACTTAAGAAATATAACAGTGAGTGGGCGACACGCACAACAACACCGAGAACAAGTGATAGAAAAAGGGACTATTTAACATGGACCTTAAACCTTTTGAACGGCTTGAGATTTGGTTCAAGGTTCAAGACCACATATCAACTCAAAACATAAGGACTCATGCTCGTTATATAACAATACATTGTCGTGACTCACATAAGGCATTTTGAACCACTTGAAATTGGTTCAATGGGTTCAAAACTTCAAAGACCACAAACAAAAGTGCACTTGTTCACATGACAACAAAGAACACAAATGACTTCTTTTTTATAAATGCTCTTTGAACCTTGAACCATTTGAACTTTTTGACAAAAAGTTGAACGGTTCAAGTACGAGGGAAAATAAATGACCCGACGAAAGTAAAGGCACAAAAGGCAACCCGAGATTATGAATACTTAAAAGAGAAAAATTTTGGGGGGGCTAACATAAGGAAATCAAGGAAATCACAAACAATGGTGTAACTCCTTTTAATCCAGCATCTAGGAATCCTCCTTTGGAAAACTTGGATAAGGAGATTGAGAATGAGTGTAGAGCAAGATAACCCCTTTTGTAAGCACTTTCTAATTAAAAAATAATGAGATTGACTGACAAATTATTAGCAAAGGCTATATGGGACAAGTTGGAGACTCTTAATGAAGGTGACCCTACTTTTAAGATTAATAAACTTAATGGTTATCAGGTGAGATGTGAAAATTTAAAGATGGAAGAAGATGAAAGGATTACTGGATTCATGGAAAGGGTAAATGAAATTGTCATGGAATTCAATGTTGTGGTGGAACTCTGAGTGAAGATAAAATAGTTTCTAAAGTTCTGAGAGCTTTACCATCAGCTTATAAGATGAAGGCTACTACAATTAATGAATTGAGAACAATGGCTAATACTCTTGTCAATAGGGATACCTTGGTTGGGAAATTATCTTCTTTTGAGCTTGAAGAATTTGGACCTTCTAGAGCTATGAAGTCTGACCTTGCTTTTCATGCATTTGCATCATCAACCGGCAAGAAAGATTGGAAATCTTTGTATGCATAGGAATTGGATGATATGAAGAGAATAGATGAAGAATTTGAGTAAATTGAAGCCCTATTTGCTAGAAGAGTACCTAAAGGACCAATAGGAAGTAAGTATGAAGGAAAATCACCTTTTAAATGTTTTGAATGTAATAAGATAGGTCATTTTGCATCTATATGTCCTGAAAGGAATTCAAGATTTGAAGAAAGAGCTAGAAGATCTTTTAAGCCTAATCCTGGATATCAAAACAAACATAAGTACAAGAAAAAAAAAGATAAATCATGTTACTTTGTGGATGAGGAAGGTGTGACTAATTTTTATGATGAACCAGTAGAAGACTCTATTAGTGGTTCTGGCAATCGAGAGGAATGGGTGTTCTTGGCTATCAAGGAAGATGATCCGGCACTGGAAGAGAATGTACCTAAAAATAAGGCCCTGGCTACTAATATTGAAGATAAGGATGAATGGGTAATTGACAATGGTTGTTCACATCATATGACTGGAGATAAAAGGAAGTTTCTATCTTTACAAGAATTTGATGGTGGTCTAGATAGATTTGGAGATGACAAAGCATGCATGATCAAAGGAAAAGGAACTATATCATTAGATGGTAAGCATAATACTGATAATGTTTATTATGTTGAAGGTTTAAGGCATAATATTTTGAGTGTAGGACAATTGGTGGATAGGAGATTTCAGTTACAACTCAAGGATGGAAAATGCAAAATCATTAATAGATCTAGATTGGAGATTGCAACCAGTACTCAGACAAAAGGTAATATATTTCATTTGAATTCTGGTGAGAAGACATGTTTGATTGCACAAATTGATGCGAGTTGGCTTTGTCATAAAAGGCTATGTCATGTGAATTTTGATTGCATGGTAAAGATCAGTTCAACTAAGGCAGTTAGAGATATACCTAAGATTGTGAAGCCCTATAATCCCATATGTAAAGAATGTCAAATGGGAAAACAAGTCAGAACCTCTTTCAAGAGTATACAAGATAAATCTAATGATGTACTTGATCTTATTCATACTAATTTGTGTGGTCCTGCAAGAATCAAAAGTTTTCAAGGTGATGGATATTTTATGCTAATCATTGATGATTATTCTAGAATGATGTGTAGAATTTGCATCCGGTGACTTTAATAACTTTTGTGAGAAGCATGACATAAGAAGAGAATTTTTTTCTCCCCAGACACCTCAGCAGAATGGAGTTGTGAAAAGAAAGAACAAAACTATCGTGGATGCTGCTAGAACCATGATGATGGAAGCTAATCTACCTCATTTCTATTGGAGAGAAGTAGTAAGAACAACATTTTATACATTCAACATAGTTCATATCAAAGAGGAAACCGATAAGACACCTTATGAATTATGGTTTGGCAGTACACCTACAGTTAAGTATTTCAGAATCTTTGGTAGTAATTGTTATATCAGGAGAGATGATTTCATTGGAAAATTTTATCCTAGATGTGATGAAGGAATATTTCTTGGTTATTCTAATGAAAGAAAAGCATACAAATGTCATAACAAGAGATTGCAGAGAATTGTGGAGAGCACTAATGTTAAGGTGGATGAGTAGAGTAGAAGTCAAATCGGAATTTATGTGCAAGAACTGACAGTAGAAATCATCATAACTGAATCAGTAACACCTATACCAAAATAGAATGTTGAACCAGTTACTCTGACAGTATCAAAAAATTCAACAGTAACTGAAGAACAGGAAAGAGGAATAGAGATTCAGAAGACTCCTAGGTATGTAAGGTTGAATCATTCAAAAGATCAGATCATTAGGGATAAAAATAATGGAGTGATGATAAGAAGAATATTGGCAGCTAATGAGGTATGTTTAATTTCTCAAGTTGAACCGGTATCATTAATTGAAGCATGTAAATATGAATGTTGGATGAAAGCTATGGAAGAAGAATTAGATCAGATAGAAAAGAATAATACATGGATTTTAGTTCCCCGATCTAAAAATAAGAATGTTATTGGAAGTAAATGGATTTTTAGGAATAAATTAAATGAAGATGGACAAGCTATAAGGAATAAAGCTAGATTGGTTTGTAAAGGATATTCTCAGAAGGAAAGAATTGACTATGGTGAAGCTTTTGGACCTGTAGCTAGGATTGAATCTGTAAGATTATTTCTTGCATATGTTGCACATAAAAACTATAAGGTTTATTAGATGGATGTTAAGTGTTCTTTTTTGAATGGGGATATTGATGAGGAAGTTTATATTGAGTAGCCTAATGGTTTTTCACTTTCAGATGATAAAAACATGGTTTGCAGGTTAAACAAAGCCTTATATGGATTGAAACAAGCACCTAGACCTTGGTATGCAAGGTTGGACAAATATCTTTTAAATTTTGGTTTCACTAAAGGTAATGCTAACAATAATCTATATTATAAAGTTACTGATGATGATATACTGATTATTGAGGTCTTTGTTGATGACATCATTTTTGGAGGTGAAGATAAGTTGTGCATGGAATTTTCTAACAATATGGAGAAAGAATTTGAAATGTCTATGATTGGTGAAATGAATTTTTTCTTAGGTTTACAGATTACTTAGACTGATAAAGGTATTTTCATCTGTCAAACTAAGTATGCTAGAGAAATGTTGAAGAAATTTGGTATGGAAGATTCTAAACAGGTTAATACTCTTATGGTTACAAGTGAGAAACTGACAAGGAAAGATGAATCTGCACCGGTAAATCCTACAAGATACAAGTCTATGATTGGAGGTCTGCTATATTTGACTCAAACTAGACCAGACATAATGAATGTTGTTTGCATTGCATCAAGATATCAAAGTCATCTAAGAGAAAATCATGAGAGTGTGGTGAAAAGGATTTTTAGATACTTACAAGGAACATCTGAATATGGTTTGTGGTACCCTAAAGATGGTGACTTTACTTTATGTGCATATACAGATGCAGATTGGGCAGGTGATGTTGATGACCAGAAAAGTACTTCCGGTGGAGCTTTCTTTCTTGGAAAGAAACTAATTTCTCGGATCAGCAAGAAACAATCATGTACTTCTTTATCTACTGTTAAAGCTGAGTATGTTGTTGCTGCTACTAGGTGTACACAAGTTCTATGGATGAAGCAGATGTTGAAGGACATAAAAGTGCATTGAAATGGACCAATAGTTATTCACTGTGATAAGTCTGCTGCTATTGGCATATCAAAGGATTCGATATCTCACTCTAAGACAAATCACATATCTATCAAGTATAACTTTTTGAAGGACAAGGTGGAAGAAAATGAAGTTAGATTGGTTTATTTGCACACTAAAGAGCAGATTGTAGACATCTTCACTAAACCTTTGCCTAAAGAATCATTTGAGTACCTTAGAGATAGATTAGGGGTTTCTGCCCCTTCGACAAGAAACTAATTGATGCTATTTGGCATCAGTCCGGTATGAATTATCAGAGATATTATTCATTCCGGATTGATGTGTTTATGCTACTACTCAGGGGGAGTAGTTAGTCTTGTGATTCTGTGGTTTATGTTTTTGCTTTTATATTTTTGTCAAATTTATGGCATTGATATCAAAGGGGGAGAGATATTCATGTGAAAAAATTAAGGAGATATATACATTAGGGGATAAATTTGTATAACTTAACTGTGATATCATCTACAAGGAGAGTATGGATCGGAACTTCATTGCTATACTCTTGTGTGGGAGATTTGTTTGGCTTTTCTTGGCACTTGGATGTTTTTCACATCTAGTGTTTCCATCAATGCCAAAGGGGGATATTGTTGGCCATTTGGAGGAATTGATTATGTGTCGCATTGATATTTTGTCATTGATGTCAACACTAGCTGTTTTGGCTACTTTACTAGTATCCTTTTGGTCCGGTAAGTTGTTTGGTTTCTGGTTGGATTAGATCATGATAATTCAGTATACTCTGATATGATTTAGCTTTTGGAATTGGCTTAGACCTACTATGCCAGTAAGCTTGGTTTGTTGATCTTGATTTGGCTTAGACCTACTATGTCAGTTGGTTTTGATTTGGTCATCGGATGCTATCTTATATGCCAGTAAGCTTGGTTTGTTGATCTAGTGAGGGTTTCACCGACAGAGCTTTGTTAAAGATATTTTGATATTATGCTTCAGTGGTGATGGTGCGGCTTCTAGTAAATATTCAAGATGCTGAGGTGATCATGTTCGAGACTTGGCTGATTGGGATCATTGCTTCAGCATGTGTGGACCTAAATTGGGTCCGGTTCTATCTAGGTTCTAGACCGACTTAATCTAACATGTTGATTGGACTTCTCAATGTTTTTTCGGGATGTCTTATGGGTTGGATAATATTTGTTTGGTCTCAGGCCAACATGTTTTATAATTATGTAATTGCTTTATTATCTGGTGACCGAGCTGATTGTTTATGGTAGAGGGTTTGTATATATATGATATAAGATCTCATTGTAGATCATGATGTGAGGGATAATATAAGGATGTATGAGAGCAAATAATGTAATAATCATTCATGTAGAGTATTTGGTCAATCATTGGTGATCAAGTTTGGTTTATGTAAGAGGATTAAGTCCTTCGGTATTGAGCTTAACCAGAACTGTATTAAGGAATAGGAGATGTTATCACTACAGTTCATTCTTTCTTCTGGATTGTAGTCTGGATTTTTATGTAGTTAGTGAGACTCCTTTTGTAATGAGCAATGTGCTCTAGGCTGTTGGCTTTCCTGCAAGTGCAGGACCCTCAATTTGTATTCACATACTTACTACATAAGTATTATCTTACTGTGGGTAGGCTTCCCACCATATTTTTTCCCTTTACTGGGTTTTCCACGTACAAATCTAGGTGTCTTGTGGATGGTATTTATTCTCTAATTGTTGCTTGTGCTTAATTGGTATATCTGCTATTTCGGTAATTAATTTATGTATTCTAGTATTGATCTTATGTGTTTTGGTATTAAATTTTTAATTACTCAAGGTTTCGGTAATTTGGTGACAACTGATTCCCCCCCCCCCTTCTTAGTTGTCTTCTGATTATTTGAATTGTCTAACATTTTTCAACCTCGCGGGATAAGGAAATGATAGTTTCCAAAGAGAGCATCTTATCCCGTGACACATTTGCAGCAATGATCTGGCATCACGGGATAAGAAGAAGGAATCCTTATCCCGCGACAATTGCAAGGTGAGCAAAGAAGCAATGTGGGATAAGGAGTGGCTAAAAGAAACAAGTAGTAGAGGTCTATCCTGCAATGATCCAGGAGCACTATGAGAGGCCCACAAGATAAGGATTGTCTTAGGTACAAAGGGGAAATCTTATCTCGCAAGGTCTCCAAGTTACCATAATAGCATTATAGGGAAACACAGGACAAGTCAACAAAGAAGGATGCTATGCTTTTCTTATCCCGTGCATTCCCATGGGGATAAGAAAAGAGTAGCGGGATAAGAAAATAACTAAGAAAAGGGTAAAAGGGCTTATTGTGTGGGGAGAAGAGATCCACAATAAAGGTGAATGAAAGATAATTGGGTAAGAATCAAAGGTGCACCACAGGATAAGAGTGTTAAAGGAAAGAAGAGGAAGTCCTATCCCGCTATGTGTTCCTCTTGTTCAGAGATGGTTTCGGGATAAGAGTTATAAGATGGAAATAAGGGAAATCTTATCCTGCATGTTCCCATGGGGATAAAAGGAGTACTAGAGGCTAAGACAAAGCTAGTTCAAAGGCTTATCTCGTAGAAGGTAGGAACATAAAGGAAAAGGGCTTGCAGGCAGAAGGCTAGGAGCAATGCGGGATATGGCTTCCAAGGTAAAACACATTAAAGCTTATCCCGCAGGGATAGAAGAATGGGTAAATGACATCGCGAGATAAATAAAACAAGGGAAATCTACAATAGTGGATTATCCCATAGAGATAGATGAGATGGCCAAAGGATTTTAAGAGAATATGAATTTCTAAAGTGACAAAGGTGACTTATGTATTACTAAAAAACCTCAGGTCTTAAGTCCTTTATTTCCTAGAAAGGCCCCACACATGACCAATTAACCCATGAATTTTTCCATGTGTTCTAAGTGATCACTTAAGTGCTAAACCCAAGTAACTTGGTCACGCGGGATAAGATTTCAAAAGGAAGCACCCCCTATTCCTTATCCCACAAGTGGTTTCAATGTGAATTTCAACCCCCTGAAATAAGAAGAAAGAAATAATTACAAAGGAATCCTTACCCCGTGACAAGTACAAAGAGAGCAAGGTGCAACGCAGGATAAGGAGCAGTCAAAGAAAACAAGTAGTAAAAGCTTATCCCGTAATGAACCAGGAACACTGTGAAATGGCCATAGGATAAGGGCTGACTTAAATATAAAGGGAGTCTTATCCTATAGGATTTCCATGCCACTAGAATAGCATTACAAGGCAACATAGGATAAGTCAACAATGAAGGATGTAATGATTTCTTATCCCCGTGTCTAAATGGGGATAAGAAAAGAGTCCTGGGATAACAATATACTTAAGAAAAAGGTAAAAGGGCTTATCCCTCAGGGTAGTAAATATCCACGACAATGGTGAAGCTCAAAGGTGTGTCACGAGATAAGAATTGTGAAGGGGAAATAAGAGAAAGACTTATCTCGCACGTCCCTGCAGAGATAAGAAAGATGCTCTAGGATAAGAAAAGGCTAGTTCAAAAGCTTATCTCATGGATGATAAAAACACAAAGAAAGGGGCTTGCAGGAGAAAGGCAAAAGGAAGGGTTAAGATCAACGTGGGATAAGAACTCTGAAGAAAGAAAATAGAATCTTGTCTCGCAAAGATAGAAGGAATGGCTAGTGACACCACAGGATAGGTAAAACAAAGGAGAATTACAATAGAAGCTTATCCCACAGAGAAATTTAATATGGTTGAGGAGGCTCCATTGAGTATGAAATTATAATTTGACAAGAGAAACTTTAAGAGAATGCCATGTCATTATTCAGGGAAGGCCAATGAGAAATCTTGATCATTAACTGCTAAATCAATGGATGAAATTTAAAATTGGCACCAATGATTACCTCTATCCAACATGAATGAATTAATGGCATCACAGTAAGTTGAAAATTCAGTGGCATTCTTTATTACCTTGCATCTAGAGAGATTTCAGAGCAGCATAGAAAAGAAAAATAGCGAATTTCAGCATTCCAGTGTGTTTCACAACATTTTCAGTTGAAGAGAAAACCAATAAGTGTTTTTTTCCTACTTGTGTGCATTATCAAAATATCATAGTAATATCTTGAGTTTCCTGCATGTGTGTCCTATGAAGGAATTACTGAAGAAATTTAGTGTGGAAAACTCTAAACCGGTAAGTACTCCTATGACTACAACTGATAAACTATCATTGAAGGATGATTTGGCTCCTATTAATCCAACAAGATACAACTCTATGATTGGAGGTTTACTGTATTTGACACAAACAAGACCTGATTGTCATGCCCAAACTTTTGGCCAAAACACAACCAACAATTTTTATTTATTTTTAAACACTAAAGTACATGCAACCATAGCTTTACTAGTTGAGACATCTTAACAAGTTGTTCGAAGAGAAATCTTAAATGATATTAAATACTATCACGATAATTCCTAATAACAAGCGAAACGATCAATTGTTATAAGAGTAATAATTATTTCACTCAAAAGTCCTTATCATTTCAGTTGCGTCTATTAGTACTTAATTAGATCCATTTCCACTAGATAGGCATTAATAAAATTACTTGGTCCGACATCAATAATTAATAATTATCAAGTACTCATCATCCTATTAATACACCTTTTCTTAATAATTTAATCAACCTCTCTAAATATAATTGAAGAAGATATAATTAATCTCCATCAGAAAACCATTAATCACTTTTAGGAGCTAATTAGATTAGTTACTAACACTCAGTTTATGAAAGTCTATTTTTTATTTTAACATAATTAAAATGTAGTTTATACTATATCGACTAAAGGGTCATTTAACCCCATACCGAAAATCGCTCTATAAGGTTTAATCTCTAGAACCTATATTAAGTTGGTCTGAAATTATTCCCTATAGTCAAATAACTACCAACAGAATAAATTTCCTAAATTATTAACTCCAATAATAATATAATCTTAAAACAACTTTTCTTTTGTCAAATATACCCATATGTTTATTTTGAGACAAATGCTAAATATAAACACTTAATAAAATATTTATCCTAACCTTATAGACAATTTATAAAATCATGTTTTATACTATATATCTCCTATTTATTTAAACACACACATTTATAGAAACATTATTTATTTTCTAAATATAAATGTTTCAACATCTTATCTAAAAATATATTTAAGTAGATACTAAAACCCTTCTCTTTATTCTATAAACACTAAATGAAATCTTAAACCTAAGATATATATATATATATATATATATATAAATCTGTTTCCATATTTAAAATCAAACATGTATAACCCTAATAGAATATTATATATATCCTTTAATTTGTTCTACATAAAAAAAAAACTCTTTCTTCTTTCATCTTACCCTAGCTCGAGTACCCTACTCGGGCTAGGGTTTTATCTCATTTCATTTGTGTTACGCAGGGGCGGTATCGCGTAGAGCGGAGATCATGGTGGCGAGGGTTTTAGGTGGAGCGGCGCCACTCACTGTGGGCTACCACAGTGGCGGCGACCACTGCGGTCGGCCATAGTGGCGGCTCTCGGGCCGTTCACTATGGACGGCCGCAGCGACAGCTCCCACTGTGGTCGCCCACAGTGGCGGCCTTTGGGCTGTCCACTGTGGACGCCCATAGTGGCACCGACCAAGGCCACCATTGTGCCGTGCACAGGGTTCGGTACCTGCCGTCCACTATGCATTGCACAGTGGTTCGGCCAGATCCCTTTCTTCTTTTTTTGTTTTTTTTAATAAAATGTAATTTGATATATATTTAAATGTATATGTATATATATAAATATATACATATTTATATATATATATATATAATTTAGAATATATATGTAAATATAATTTAAAATTAAATATAAATAAATATATATATATAATATATATATTCATTTATATACGTACAGTTTAAATGTAAATATAAATAAATATATAGATATATATATATATATATATTTATTTATATGCATATATTTTGAATGTTCATAGGATTTAGGGCTAAACTTTCATTTAAGCCAATATAATTTTTATATTTTTTTTCTCTCGAAAACATAGAACAGATTATTATTAATTCTCAGATTTAAAACAAGGTATTATTATTATTTTTTTTGAAGTTAAATACCATAAATCAGAGGTAGACTAAATAGTTTTAGATTTATATTCTGCAATAATGATTGACAGGAAAACAATGAAATTATACAACTTAAGAATATGATATTATTTAAATTGAATAGGCTATTCATCTCTAGATTTTATTTTCTACAAAAAGGTAAATAACAGAGTTCAATAATTTTAACAACAACTATATACATATGTGATTATTAAAACTAGATAGTCCATTTAATTTCTAGACTTAAATTTCTGCAAATAAATATGTGATTTTATTTTCTACAACTTTATTTATCTAGAATCCTTTAAATTTAACCATGCAATTAGGAATTAACTGAAACATTTGTATTCAAAGTAACTTGCATGCAATCATTAAATTATTTCTTTATTTTCCTAATGTAAAGGGAGGAAATAAATTTCTTGCTTTTCAAAATAATATATACTCAACAAATACCAATTTCAAAACTTTTAGGAACTAAATCCAGAATTATTCACTTCATTGCTGCAGTATCTAAAGTAGTACATTTCTTTAAATTACATTTAAAAGACACTATCATCATTTTACAAATAGGTCTCTCATTATTAATAAATGAGGCCTTTAGACAAATAATAAATATATTTATAATAGTTTTCTGCAACAAATAACTCCATCAAATTTCCATTTGTCCTAAATTGTTCCTTCCAACAACCTGCAAATAAGCAAAGGATATGACCATGGAGTGCTCACCTCCCAGCCTAGGCTAACTGGTAGCCATCCCCAAGCTCGGAGAACCAAGCCCTAGATAGGTAACAAACATGCAAACACAGAGGACAAAATACACACAAACTCAAAACACACTCCCAACCTGGGCTACACTGCACCACACATTGGTGATGTCTTTTCAAGGGTGGTAGTGGACCAAGTACCCTGAGGAGACTATAAATATGGTAAAACAAATAGCCACCTCATGGCAAACCAAAAGCATCAAGTATAACATAATCAACCCCTTATTTCTTATGCCCCCCAAGACATTCATGCGTTATTTCCCTCCTTATGACCCCCAATGCATAAACAAGCCATGCAGCAAGGGTCACATAAATTCCCTTGTGATTGCTCTCATAATGAGAGTCTCTCACTCGAGGGTTGTCACTTCTAGTGCCCACAAGATCCTCCTCTCTCCCAAGAGTTGGAGGTCTTGCTTACTCCCAAAACACATACAATGTATAAACATAAAATACCAAATAAGTTTCCAAGAGAACATGCACGGAAACTAGTCATTTATACAAACATTACTTTCAAAACACATGCAGTAAGAAATCATTATAAGAAAAATACAACCAACCTTAAACTGCCCAAAGGTATGCTAGTTTTGTTGAGGATGAGCAGCCCAATTTCCATGGTTCTTCTCTTTCTACCCTTAGCCAAAATTCTCAAACCAAATTCTATCTTTTTCCTTACAAAATTCTTTTGTCTCCAAAAATGGAGAGTGGGTGATTACCCCCAAAATCTCTCTTTCTTGCTTAAGAAGACACTACTGTGAGTTCTCTCAAGTTTCTAAAACTGAAAAGGAAAGTAAAGTAAAATGGGAAAAGGGAACTTTCATTCAAAAAGGAAGGTTAACCACTTAGCTCAAGCCTTCTAATTTCAATTTTCGCACAACTTAGAAAACCTACTTTTTAGGGTGTCTAAAAGGTCACATGGGAGTAGAAACTTGCCTAAAATTACCCCTAACCCTTAGGTATACCTTATGGGCTTTAGGAAACTCTATTAAACTACCCCTAGGTGTCCATTTAACCCCTTTTAAACCCCTCTGAAGTTAATTTTCGGGTCAAACTTAAGTTGACCATCCCAAAGATTCTTTACCCAAGGCATTTATGGAAATCACATCACATTAATTGAAAAAGCTATAGTTAAACAATTCCCACCAAGAGACAAATTTAAAAATTCAAACATAAATCCACATGTGTCAAGTGACACAAAGAAAATACTTTTACAAATTTATACATGAAATCGTGTCTCTTGTGGATTTTACATAAATCAATTAAATAACACTTAACACACATGCATCATTTACTGTTGCGAATAAAATACAACACAAGCGGAGTGTTGTCTCTCCAAATAGACAAACCCTAGTTTTACGAACATACATAGGTCTAGGTTTGGTTCTCCGTAATATTTCCATGGTCACATGGATAATTCCCGTGCAACTCAATTTACACATTAGTACTTCCAAATAATCTCATATAATATAAAACACATGAATAATAATGCACTTCAAACACTCTGCTTATAATATACATTTATCAATCAATACATCTTTCATCCAAATAACTCCACATAACAAATTATCATAATTTGCATAATTTTGATCCATACATTAAAACATGCATTCCTATTTCTATCATCATAGTAAAGTCTTGCAAATCCAATAATGACATACCTCCTCTCAAATTTATCCTATTCTAGAATCATATAGAGTTCTGTATCTATAAAGCATATAAATGAAGCATCAACATTCATCAATGTTATCAAATCACAAAATCATATACGTTCTACATCTAGACATAGCTGACATACGTTAAATCAAGATTATCCAATCAATGGATCTTTTAGGATATCAAATTCATAACATATCAAAATGTACACCACAAGGTGCGATAACTCTATAACTTGGTTCAATTACTTTTCTTACAAACCTATCTGCCTAACACAGTCCATTTTATTGAATTATAAGGCATTTATTAATAGGGTCAAACATGGTCAACTAAGTTAATCAAAGCTTGGTTTGGGGAAGGCCTTACATTGATATAATGAATGCAGTGTGTATTGTTTCAAGATTTCAGAGTAATCCTAGAGAAAATCATGAATCAGCAGTGAAAAGGATTTTTCGGTATTTACAAGGCACAACAAATCTTGGTTTATGGTATCCTAAAGATGAAAATTTTGATTTATGTGCATACATCGATGCTAATTGGGTAGAAGATGTAGATGAAAAAGAGCACCATCGACGAGGAATTATTTCTTGGTATCAGATTGACTTCATGGTTGAGCAAGAAACAGAGTTGTACATCATTATCAACAACAGAATCGGAATATGTTGCAACAACAACTAATTGTACCCAGATATTATGGATTAAGTAAATCTTGAAGGACATAAAGGTAAAATGCAAAGAACCTATAATCATCTATTGTGATAATTCAATAGCAATTGATATATCTAAAAATCCGGTATTTCACTCTAAAACTAAACATGTTTCTATTAAATACAATTTTCTGAAAGAGAATGTTGAAGCCAAAGAAGTGAGATTGGTTTATGTGAATACTAAAGAGAAGATTGCAGACATTTTTACTAAGCCTTTGCCTAAGGAAACTTTTGAATATCTCAGAGAATAGCTTGGGGTTATACCTTCACCGGTAGAGACTTGGACAGTTGATGCTTGGCATTAAACCGACAGAATTCACAGAGAGAACTTTGTCCAGCTTCGATGGAGGAGAGCTACTTCTCAGGGGGAGTAGTTGGTATTTATGAACTGGTTGTATCTGGTATTTTTATTTCTTTGACATTTGATGTCAAAGGGGGAGAAATATCTATGGAAAAACATTATCCTTTGGGGAAATATTATTCATTGGGGGAGAGATTCATGCTCTCTACATTTGTATTTTAATTTCTAGTATTTTTTATCTATCTTGGAGATTGTTGGTTTTTAGTTTTTGGCATTTCTATTTTTGCACTTAGATGGTTTTTCCATTTTGTGTTTCCATCAATGCTAAAGGGGGAGATAGTTGGTATTATGGATATGTTGCATTGGTTTTGTCATTGATGTCAACACATATCAACACTTATCCTTCTGGAGATCTTTGGTTATATTGTTCATCGACAAGTTCAGTGACTTATGCACAGTCACCGGTACTTGGTCCATCGACAGGTTATATTGTTCACCGGCACTGAGGATGACTTGTTATCATCTGGAGATCACTTGGTTATGTCAAAGACATGGTTTCGACACTTGGTTTTGATGATTTGGTTATTGGTTTAATCGGATTGACATATTTGTTGCTACTAGCAAATTAGTCTAGGCTATGGACTGACATGCGTTATCTATTCTAGATCAACACGACACATCATGGAGATGGTTTAATCAATTGGTATTGATGTTGAGCCAACATGATGCATCGCATCTTGACTTGTTGTAATTGATTTTATAGTAATATTCTTAGTGAGACGACCTACACATTTGGTCTTAGGTTTTGGTATATATGTAAGATCTCAATTGTGAGATTAATGTAATGGAATGTAATATGGTATGGTAAGGTCATGATATTTGGTATATGTGAATATAAGTAGAGCTACTCATGCAGACATCATTTGAAGATTCAAGGAAGGTTTGAAGAAGACAATCAGAGCTTAATCGGTACTGAATCCAACATTGGAGATGCTACCTTGAAAAGTATATTATCATTGGATTTAATTGATGAATACTAAGAGGGGGGTGAATTAGTATGCCAAAAAATGGTGTACTTAAACACTTTTCTCGACTAACAGTAAACTGGTAAAACAGTTGAGCAGACAAACCGGTTAGCACACATGCAAACCAAATAGAAAATAATGCATTCACCCACAGAAGCACAAACACCATAACACAAGAGATTTTGATGTGGAAACCCAAATGGGAAAAACCACGGTGAGATGGAACTCACAAGTAACTATCTGCAAAATAGGAACCAGACTAGTTAAGGTCAGACCGGTTAAAGTAATACAATGTTCTTTACCAGAACAGATCCTGTTAGGAATCTCAATCTCTGTTAGGAGATAAGTTGGATTAAAGACTACCTTGCTAGAGGATTTTAGATCCACAAATGTGAACCACCTTGTTAGAGGATTTACAAAAGGCTTTTGGGCCTACCTAGTTAAGGGCTTCAGACGTATTGAAGATGTGAGTAATCAACAAGTGAGTGATCTAGCTAATAGCATAGATTGCTTGGCTAGATCCCTAATAGCTCATTCCTAATGCATTCCAGCATTACTTCAATCTTCTACACATTCACACTCTCTCTAACTCATCAACCACCTTGAACCCTAGCAACAACATAAAACCCTAGACATGATGTCCTTATAAAGGAATCTGATTTCATGTCGGTCCAATACGATTGCATTACAATTTCCTAGGTTCAATGCATCTAGACATATTTTGTAACATGACACAAAAAGCACCGTTAAAGTGTCGGCACCATCAAACAATTGGTGGATGGTAACTCATCTCACAATGCCGGTTGGTAACTCATCACAGAGTATTACTGGTTCATACAAAAATACCGGTTGCCGATTTGACAAAAATGAAGACTAGGAAATATGTGTTCTGCCACTTTGATCCTTCATACCGCTTGAGATCCTCATACTGCTTGGGGTCAACATACCGCTTCAGATCGGTAAACACTTTTTGCAAAACACCAATAGTCTAAGGACTATAATGCATCATACCGGTTGGGAACAATTTTCAGTTCAGCATAACTCATACATATGAAAGTGATCTCAATGCAAGTGTGTGCCCATCAATGACAATCACAACATAATCATCAAAAATGCCAACAATCTCCCCCTTTGGCATTGATGGCAACACTTAGGAATTTTTGACATCCAAGTGTTTTACAACAAAAATATGTCATAATCAAAATTACTCTCCCTAAGCATATACACTATCCCTTTTCCAGAAAATACAATGTTTACTACTTCTTAACAGAAAAAACATGAAAGTATACATCAAAACATTAAAAAATTTATACTTCTCCCCCTTTGCCAACAATGACAACAAAATATTACAGACCAACCCCTATTTCATTAGTATTAAAAGAATAAGAGTTAATGAAAATAAAGAATAAAACTTGTCAAAAACTGATTTGAAGTCCTACAAAAATTATTTCATAGATAAGGATCAGGACTCAAGTAGGGAGGTAGCCACTTCTTTCTCTGTCTGCATTTGGGAGACCTGCTCTTCCATGGCATCAATTGTGCTCATCTCTTGAGTCACTGTTAAGGCATCCAGATTGAGATAACATTTTTGAAGTATCTATAGGGATGGGAGTAGAACTAGTTGGAGTTCTTGCAAATCTTGAGTACGGTTGTTGATTTCCAACTCTATTTTGGCAGACTGGATATGAAACCGGTGAATGGTTTGCCCATAAGCTGTAAAAGAGTCATACGGCAGCTTGAAGGTGCTCATATATAGCTGCAAGTCAGTTTGTACCTTTTTCTTCTATACAAGCACATCATCACAGAAGAGATGGGGTTGGCAAATCTTACTCAGAAGTAGATTCCGCTCATCTAGAGCATTCCTTATGTCTTTTTGAGATTTTTGCAGATCAAACCGAAGCTCATTTAGCTTCTTTACCAGGGCAATGTTGAGAGCCTTTTGATACTCTTTCTTGGCATTTGCCTCTACTACCTCTTCTAGGCTCTGCACCTGATCATCCACTACAGTGCATAGGAGCTTCAATTGTTCCAATGATGAATTAGTATTGGGGAGGTTTGTGCCAGGTAACAAATCGATAAGAGTGTCCACCACAGCTTGGATCACATCTTGCTCCTTCTTCCTCCTTAACACTTCAAGGCATTCTTGAGCAACCTTAATGCTCTGTAGCAGCTCCATTTCATTTGCAGACTAGATGTCAATAGGACTGGTGAGGTCAGCCGGTTTGGCTTGACTATCGGTTTCCTTTGGAGTCTCCATTTGAGTGCTTTTTTCTGCTTCTTCTTTCTCTGTAGCTCTTAACTTTTCCTCTTCTGTCTTTTTCTCTTCCTCTTCTTTCCTCTACTTCTCTTCTTCTGCATCCTTTTTTTTCTGCTCCTCTTCCTGCTGCTTCTTCTCCTCTTGCTTTTTCTTTTCTTCATCTTTCCGCTTCTTTTTTTCTTCATTCTTCTTCTTCTCCTCTTCATCCTTCTTCTTTACCTCTTCTTTATTTCTCTTCTCTTCTTCATCCTTCTTCTTCTCCTCTTCCTTTTTCCTCTTCTCCTCTTTATCCTTCTTCTTCTTCTCCTCTTCCTTTTTCCTCTTCTCCTCTTCATCCTTCTTCTTCTCCTCTTCCTTTTTCTTCTTCTCCTCTTCATCCTTCTTTTTCTTCTCCTCTTCCTTTTTCTTCTTCTCCTCTTCATCCTTCTTTTTCTCCTTCTCCACTTCCTTTCTCTTCTCCTCTTCTTTATCCTCCTCTTCTTTCTTCTTTTCCGCTTGCTTCTTTGCTTCCTCCTTTTTGTTCTCTACTTCCTTTTGCTTTTCTACCTATTCTGTCTGCTTCTCCTATCCTATTACTTTTGATGGTGTACCTTGAGCAACATCCTCTACATCCAAAGCATCAACATCAATAGTGTCTATGGGTTCAGTAACTGGGTTTCCTTCATTATCAAACACTTCATCCGGTTTTGCCGGTTCTTACTCAGCCTTCTTGTTGGCTTCATCCACTTGATGCATCTTAAGACCTTCTTGAGCAAGAGTGTGTGTATTTTTTATCACTTCTTGACCCTTTCCTTCCAGTAGCAGGAGTCTTCTTCTTCTCATGAAGAAGAGACCTTTGTATTTATTCATATCTTCAAAAAGTTCTGAATTTGATACATCAGGAAAATGTTGAGCAAAAATTTTCTCTCTCATTTCCTATTCTTTTTCTATGGCAATGCGCCATTTATTGTCTAAGGAATTATACAAACAATCTGGTGTCTCAGATCTAATTTCTAAAGGTGACCGGTCATTAACACATAAATACTTAATGGTTTCTTGTTCAACTGCTTCCTTTTCATCATCATTGAAATCATCAAAACAATCAATCAAATCATTCAACACTTTTCTCCTAATATTTTTGATAGTTCTTTGACAATGTGTCAAAGGAATGTAGGAAGAAATGTCAATATTTACCGGTGTCGATGATATCGGTTCATTCTTTGTCTTTTTCTTTGTTTGTCTTGTCTTCTTGGGTTTTTCCTCAGACACAGTTTCTTCTGAGTCTAGTGAGTTATTCCTTGTCTTCCTCTTCCTCTCGAAGACTTTGGCAGGTGTCATTTCTGGTTTCTTCTTTGCAGGTGACCGCTTGGTCACTTTGGGACTGGCTTTAGTAACCGGTGCCGATGCCGAAGGCACTGCCTTTCCTTTCTTTTCAGGAGGTTCTACAACCGATACAACCCTTTTTAGATAGGTGTCGGTTCTCTTTGCCTTGGGATCTAGGGGTGAGGCGATTAGGGTAGAATCATACCCATCCAACATATCATACATCACCTCATAGCCCATAGGCTCTACTTCTTCCTATATAGGCTCAACAACCTCCATTATGCATTCATCCACATTGATGATAAAGCAGATGTCCTCTTCATATTTCTTGACAATGTCACTGGATATCCTCATCCTTAGGCTCATCTTGCTTCTGAACTCATCAAAGTAATTGCTCAGAACATCAGGGTAACCGGTTCCAACTGCTTGCAGGCTCTCTTTGACCTGCTTCGTAATCGGTTGATCGATAGACCACTGAATATCTCCAACTCCTGGGAAATAACCTTGGAAGTAGAAGAATAACCCTACCAGTAGTTGTCCAAACTTGAATCTTAGTGCATTATCTTGTTTGATTGACTTAAGATTCAACATGAGTTGTCTTTGCATACAGGTGCACAAATCAAGTGATGCATCTTCTTTGATCATCCGATAAGCGACATTTACCATTGTAGCAGATACAGAGTTAATTCTACTAGCAAAGAATGTCTGGTGGCCTATCACCATGCAGGCATACTTGACCATATCATCCTTGATTTAGTTGACGGTCATGCCATGTGAGTCACTCACTGAACCAGTAAGCATGGACATTTCAGTCTTACTGACCTTCCTTAGGGTTGGCACTTCCCCTATATTGCAGAAACCGGTGATGACCTGAATAGCTTGCGGTGTGATATCATGTGTTCTCTCAAGATACATCTTGTCACCATGAACTCTACTCAAAATGATCCGAATGTGGTCATCTATGAAATCGTCTAGGAAGTAAACCACATTGTGAAGCTTCTTCTTCTCCAAGATGCTATACTCTGGTTTGATCTTTTTATCCTTCCCATAGAATAGACCTAGCTAAGAATGGATCACAAGAGACCCTAGGTCTTCGATCTTGCAGTCTATGTAATTAGAAATCCCTTCTTCTACTATAACACTAGCTGGTACTTGAGACAAGGCATTATATTTCAATTTTCTTTGTATGAAATCCATAGAATTGACAATTGCACTAGAACTATCATGAGATGCGGAAGCCATGACAAAATAGAAAACTTGAGAAATACCTTTCAAAAATCAAGAATTTAGGGCTGGCAAATTCCACTTTGTCGGTTGTTGAATCACCGCTTTGAGTTCTTCTTTTGACCGTTTGATATTTTCTTCTGAATCTTCTTCAGGGTTTCGAGATTTCTTTGAATTGCAACACAAATCACTTTTTCTTAACTCTGCACTTGAAAAAATTCTTTGCTCAAAAAATGATAGTGAGAAATGATTTGAAAATTCCTTTTAAACATATTCCTCACCTACCATAATAAATGCTCCAACATTAGGGCGTAAACCCTAATTTGCTTGTTACCATTTCCGATCTTCTACAAAAAGACAGGTATCACATACCGGTTAAGGTATTTTACTGGTGTAAACTGGGGGTTCATAGTGTTTCACCATTTTCTCCCCTTAAGCTTTTCTGATGCTTAGTTTGCCGGTTCCAATATTTCCACACTAGGTGCAGAAACCGGTTCTTCTTGCAACACTACTGGTTTCTTCTTCCAATTTTTGTTCATATCTGCTTGAACAGTGTCAATATCAATCTTTCCTTCCAGAGTGACCGGTATGTCATCCAATATGTTCTTTCTTGTTCTATAGAATTTGGCAATGTGACTCAGTTTGTTACAATGATAGCAAACCATTCCAAGTGCTCTCCAAGGTCCATTATTCATGTTACCATTCTTCCTCCTGCATGTTGCAGTAGTGTGACCATGATCATGATAGATCAAATAGTTTGCTATCCATTCGGTTGTCGCTTGATAGCCACCGCTTCTTGACTGATGATTAAAGGCATTAAACCGGTTGTGATTCTGGCTCACAAAAGGTTTCGGACCAACTCCTTGAGTCCTTTGAGGATATCTTCCAGTTTTGTTCATAACAAACCTGCATTCAGATGCTCTATGCCCAAACTTGTTGCATGCATAATAGTTACCATTGAATCTATAAGATCTAGGCTTATCATTTAGAAAATAAGGAAAATTATTGTAAGCCTTACTCCTACACACATTGGCAGTATGTCCTTCTTTAAGATAGTTAAAGCAAATAGGTTTAAACTTTTGCTTACCTTTATCCTTTGATGTCAGTTGTTTCTTTGATGCTCCAGCATTTGTGATAACTCAATAATGAATGAATAGTACCAAACCAGTACTAAGAGGGGGGGGGGGGTGAATCAGTACAAACAAAATGCAGACCTAAACCGGTTCAGTAGCAATTACACTAAATGATTGGCAAACAGTGACACCGGTTTGAGACAGAGTGCAACCAATAAAACTCAAAACAACTAAAGCAATCATAAACCAATTACTTACTGAGTTTTCCACTCAACTCAAAACTACACTACCATTTCACCCTTATGCATGAACAGGTAATCTATCATCATATCTTCACAATATCTAGTTCAACATGTTTTATTGACAGGCATAAAACACAGAACCATCATATGCTTAACAGGCAATAACAAAGCATCACAAAATAAAAGCATCACATATGACACACATATTTTTCATGTGGAAACCCAACTGGGAAAAACCACGATGGGGATGAATACCCACAAGCTTGTTGTTGAACTCTTTGGAAGACTACTTTGTTAGAAGCCTTGTCTAGTTAAAGACATTACAAAAGGTTCTACTAGGAACCGATCCTGTTAGAGATCACCCGGTTAAGGGTTAAACCCTGTTAAGGGTACCTTGCTAGAGGATTTCAATAATTCAATAGCTAAAGGATTTCAAGAGCTCTCTAGCTTTCCAGATCTCAATAACTTTGAGTTACCCTGTTAGGGGATTTACAGCAAGCCGGTTAAGGCTACCCTGTTAGGGGATTTTCCAACTGTTGAGGTGGTTAGAGATCAACAGGTATTTCAATGATCTGGTAACAACACTCAATGCCAATGCAAATCCGCTTAAGCTCCTCTCCACCTTCTGCACTTGCACTTTGTGGGTATTACTTCTCTCCTCTGGTCTGGCAAGAATCATGTATCCCTTCTCTTGGATACTCACACACAACTTTAGCCAATAACCACTGAAAGAGTCACAACATCGACCTTATAGGACAAAAGATAGGTCAGTAGCATAAACCCTAAACCCTAGACCTGTTAGGTTAAGGAATTCAAGCAGTTCATTCCTGACCGTTGATCATATTGTATTAAATGCAGTAGATCTTTGAATAAATCTCAAGACATTCTCCATCATTCATTATCCACCGATTTCATAGCGGCTGATAATCCATAACGCGTTTTCACCATTTACAAACTTTGCACATTCCCAAGGTAGATAGGGATAGTTTTCCTTATGCAAGTTCCTTCATGCACACAAGGATAACGTGGCAACATGATCTATTCTTTGTTATATACTTACTCATTACACAAAGATCACCGATTGAGCCATACAGAATTGAAGAACTTCAACTGAAAACCCTGAAGTTGAGACTACCAACCAGTAGTCATACAACGCTTCCATGTGCCAATTCCCATAACCATATGTTGGTTCATCTTGAACAAGCACACTGCTTCACTTTGGCACAAATGTTAGTTCATAGTGCTATACCGGTTCTCACATATGTCGGTTCATACCTCTTCAACATATTGACATCAATGACAACATACAATGTCATTATATCCACATACCGGTTCACATAATGCCAACAATCTCCCCCTTTGGCATTGATGGCAATTTACAAAGATATCTCTCTGCTTCACATTTTCCCCCTCAATTTCTGCAGATATCTTTTCCACTTGACATCTTCTCCCCCTTCAACAACAATGCCAAACTGGAGGCACATGCTTCCCTGTTTTATTATGCTGCTCCCCCTAAGGAGTAGCATCCTTCAACACATCAATCTTGAAGAAAGTTTTGACTATGCAATACATGACTGATGTGGAGAATATACCTTTAGTTCACCTCCTGAAGGGGTAGTACCCCTAATTCACCTCTTAAGTGTGTAAATGTAGTCTTTGGGAGAGACTTGGTGAATATGTCTGCTAACTGCTCCTTACTGGACACATGCTCTAGTGCAATCTCTTTGTTCTGAACCTTTTCCCTCAAGAAATGATACTTAAGCTCAAAGTGTTTGGTTCTAGAATGTAAAACCAGATTCTTTGAAATATTGATAACACTTGTGTTATCATAGAATATACTTACCGGTTCAGATATAGGGATTTTGAAGCCTTTCAATACATGCTTCATCCAAATTGTCTGAGTGTAGTTCATGAAAGTTGCAACATACTCCACTTCCACTATAGACTAAGAGATACAACTCTGCTTTTTACTCATCCATGAGACCAGTCTACCACCAATGAAGAATGCACCACTGGTTGTTCTCTTCCAGTCATCTACATTACCATCCCAATCAACATCTGTGAACACTTTCCAGTTGAAGTCCTTGCTATACAGATACCACAATCCATAGTCAACAGTTCCCTTCAGATACCTAGGAATCCGCTTGACTGCAACCAAGTGGGATTCTCTTGGACTTTTCTAGAACCTTGCAGTAATGCCAACTGCATGTGCAATATCCGGTCTGCTATGCACTACATAATGCAATTTACCAATCATTGATCGGTATTCCTTCTCATCAACCAATGCTGAGTCATCCTCTTTGGATAGTTTACAACCAGTCACCATTGGTGTACCAACCGGTTTGCTATCTTCCATGCCAAAGGTCTTCAACACCTCTTTGACATACTTGGACTAAGTTATAAAGATTCCATCCTTCATCTATTGAATCTGTAGTCTAATGAAGAACTTAATCTCCCCTATGAGTGACATCTCAAACTCTTCCTTCATCTCATCAGCAAACTCATGACACATCTTGTCATCACCACCAAAGATAATGTAATCAACAAATACCTCATAGATCAAGATCTAATCTCCTTCATACTTCAAGTAGATATTGCTATCTTCACTTGTTCTCTCAAAGCCAATCTTCACAAGCTGGGAATGTAGACGCTCATACCATGCCCTAGGTGCTTGCTTTAGACCATATAAGGCTTTATGCAGCCTACATACCATGTCACTGTCTTCAGATAGGGAAAACCCATCTAGTTTCTCAATATACACCTCCTCTTCAAGTACACCATTTAGGAATGCAGATTTTACATCCATTTGATATACTTTGAAGCCTTTAAAAGCTGCATATGCAAGAAGCATATGAACTCCTTGCAATCTAGCTACAGGAGCAAAGGTTTCTCCATAGTCTTCTCCTTCTTCTTGAGCATATCCTTTGCACACCAGTCTGGCTTTGTTCCTAATCACTGTGCTATCCTCATTTAGCTTGTTTTTGAACACCCATTTGGTGCCAATGACATTTTTATGCTCTGGTCTGGGTACCAAGGACCATGTACCATTTTTCTCTATCTGGTCAAGTTCCTCTTCCATTGCCTTGATCCAATCTTCATCTTTATGAGCCTCTTTGAATGATTTAGGCTTAAATTAAGAGATCATACATGAGTTTTCTCTGATCTTTCTTCTTGTAAGGATTCCTGCATCCTTATATCCTATGATCTGCTTAGGAACATGATTCAGCTTGACATACCGAGGAATGGTCTTGACTGGTTCTTCTTGCTTTTCCTCTTCATCCTCATCTTCATCAGTATCAGCATTCACAGGTTCAGGAACACTGTTATTGGTACTTGGTTGACTGACAACCGGTTCCCAAAAGGTTGCAACCGGTTCATTTATAGCTTTCTCACTGCCAGTTTCCTCAGTTTTCTCAGAGGATTCATCAACTCTTACATAGATACTTTCCATAATTCTCTGAGTCCTATTGTTGTGACACTTGAGAGCTTTACTCTTGGTGGAATATCCTAGTAATATTCCCTCATCACATTTTGTATCAAATTTGCTCTATTGTTCACTCCTCTTGATGTAACATTTGCTACCAAACACTCTAAAGTAGCTAACCATGAGTGTCTTTTCGGTCCAGTACTCATAAGGAGTTTTATCCTTACCTTTCTTGATGAGTACCCGGTTCATTGTGTAGATTGCAGTGCTCACCGCTTCTCTCCAAAAGGTGTGAACTACCTTTCCTTGAATCAACATGGTTCTATCTGCTTCAACCACAGTCTAGTTATTCCTCTCTGCTAGGCCATTCTATTGTGGAGTTCGGGGGGTAGACAGTTGCCTCTTGATGCCAAATTCTTCACAATACTTGTTGAATTCATCGGAAGTGAATTCCCCTCCTTGATCAGTTCTGAGACACTTGATCCTTTTACTGCTATCCTTCTCCACTAATGCTCTGAAAGATTTGAACTTCACAAAGGATTCAGACTTGTCTTTCAAGAATGTGACCCACATCATTCTTGAGCAGTCATTAATGAGAATGATGAAGTGCCTATCACCCTGCACACTTCTAGTTTTCATAGGACCACACAAATCAGTATGCACAAGATCAAGCAAGTTGTCAGCAGTGAAAGATTTACCTTTAAAGGTTGAGGAAGACATTTTCCCCATTTGACACTCTCTGCACAAGGTATTATCCAATTTGCTTAGCATCGGCAACCCTCTAATTGTCTTGATCTTACTAGCCTTCACAATGTTATCAAAGTTTACATGGCAGAATCTCCTATGCCATATCCATCTATCATCAAACCTAGCCATAAGACATGTACTTATATTTGCATTCAAATGAAATAGGTTACCTTTGGTCTGCATGCCAGTGGCCACCAATTCACCATCTTTTCCCTTGATTCTGCAAACTCCATTCTTGAATTCCAGAGTGAGGCCACTATCATTCAGTTGGGAAACACTCAGAAGCTTGTGTCTAAGACCATCAACCCAATACACATTGTCAGCATTGCTCTTTCCATTCAGAGAGATGGACCCTTTGCCTTTGACCATGCATGGTGCATCATTGCCAAAGTGAACCACACCACCATCATACTCCTCCAAGGATAGAAACTTGCTCCAGTCACCAGTCATATGGTGAGAACAACTGTTGTCAATGATCCACTCATTGGAATTATCAAACCAAGAGACAAGAGCCTTCTTGTCTAACACATCTTATTTGATAGCAACAAACACAATATCTTCATTTTCTTCATCCTCTAATTCTTCATCTGTGACACCTTCATCAACTGCCACAAAACAGTTTCTCTAGTTTCCTCCTTTGAATTTATTGAACCTTTCCGGTTTGTCCTTGATATCACCATTAGGACAGTTTATATCAATATGTCCTATCCGATTATAAGAAAAGCATTTCAAAGGTAGCTTACCTTTGTATTTACCAGTTCCTTTAGGAAGCTTCCTGGCAAGGAGAGCTTCAAATGCCATCAAAATCTCCCCATCATCCATTTCTCTGCTCTATCTAGGTTCATCACTAGTGCTAGCTTCTTTTCCTTTTCTGGATGGTATAGCAGAGGCTTTAAAAGTTGATTCAGTCTTTTGAACACTGCCATCAAAACTATTTAGCTCATAGGCTATCAACTTGGCTATGATGGAGTCCAAGGATACCTTAGTCTTGTCTATTGATCTCAGCTCCTAAATAACAGCAACCTGTATTGCATAGATTGGCAATAGGGATCTCAAGACTTTGCTTACCATAGTGGAGTCTTCTATTTTACCACCTGCACTCTTAATTTCTCCAACAACTATTTTGATTCTTATTCCATACTGCTGAATGGTCTCACCTTCAACCATCTGTATATCTTCAAACTTCCCTCTCAGGCTTTCTTCCTTAGCCTATTTTACATGTTCATCACTACCATAGATATTTTTCAAGAGAATCCATACCTCTTTGGGATTTACCTTGTCCAGAACATCAATAAACTCAATGTCAAATAGACTACTAATGAGAGCTTCCATGACTTGCCCATTTTCTTGTATCTCTCTCTTTTGGTCATCGATGAGAGTACCGGTAGGGACAACATAGACGTTCTCAACATAACTCCAGTGTTGAGCATCCATGCTTCTGATGAATATCTTCATCCTATCTTTCCATATACCAAAATTTTCCCTGTTAAACTTTGGACCTTCCCTCTTCATCATTTGTCTGGGATCTTTACCTCAAGCGGTTAAGCTTATAACACAGAGGACTTGGAGGAAGCTCTGATACCAATTGATAACTCAATGATGAATGAATAGTACCAAACTAGTACTGAGAGGGGGGGGTGAATCAGTACAGACAAAATGCAGACCTAAACCAGTTCAGCAACAATTACACTAAATGACTGGCAAACAGTGACACTGGTTTGAGACAGAGTGCAATCGGTAAAACTTAGAACAACTAAAGCAATCATAAATCGATTACTCACTAAGTTTTCCACTCAACTCAAAACTACACTACCATTTCACCCTTATGCATGAACAGGTAATCTATCATCATATCTTCACAATAGCTAGTTCAACATGGTTTATTGACAGGCATAAAACACAGAACCATCATATGCTTAACAGGCAATAACAAAGCATCACATATGACACACATATTTTTCACTTGGAAACCCAAGTGGGAGAAACCATGGTGGGGATGAATACCCACAAGCTTGTTGTTGAACTCTTTGGAAGTCTTCTCTGTTAGAAGCCTTGTCCAGTTAAAGACATTACAAAAGGTTCCGCTAGGAACCGATCCTGTTAGAGATCACCTGGTTAAGGGATGGCTACAATACCCGGTTAAGGGTTAAACCCTGTTAAGGGTTAAACCCTGTTAAGGGTACCTTGTTAGAGGATTTCAAGAACTCAATAGCTAAAGGATTTCCAAAGCTCTCTAGCTTTCCAGATCTCAATAACTTTGAGTTACCCTATTAAAGGATTTACAGCAAGTCGGTTAAGGCTACCCTGTTAGAGAATTTTCCAACTGTTGAGGTGGTTAGAGATCAATAGGTATTTCAATGATCTGGTAACAACACTCAATGCCAATGCAAATCTGCTTAAGCTTCTCTTCACCTTCTACACTTTCACTCTGCGGGTATCACTTCTCTCCTCTGGTCTAGCAAGAATCATGTATCCCTTCTCTTGGATACTCACACACAACTTTATCCAACAACCTCTGAAAGAGTCACAACATCGAGCTTATAGAACAATAGATAGGTCAATAGCATAAACCCTAAACCCTAGACCTGTTAGGTTAAGGAAATCAAACAATTCAATCTTGACCATTGATCATACTATATTAAATGTAGCAAATCTTTGAATAAATCTCAAGACATTCTCCATCATTCATTATCCACCAATTTCATAGCAGCTGATAATCCATCACACATTTTCACCGTTTACAAACTTTGCACATTCCCGAGGTAGATAGGGATAGTCTTCTTCATGCAAGATCCTTCACGTGCACAAGGTTGATGTGGCAACATGATCTATTCTTTGTTATACTACTTACTCATTACACAAAGATCACGAGTTGAGCCATATAGACTTGAAGCACTTCAACCGGAAACCCTGAAGTTGAGACTACCAACCGGTAGTCATACAACGCTTCCATGTGCCAGTTCCCATAACCATATGCCGGTTCATCTTAAACAAGCACACCGCTTCACTGTGGTACAAATGTTGGTTCACAGTGTTATACCGGTTCTCACATATGCCAGTCCATACCTCTTCAACATATTGACATCAATGACAACATACAATGTCATTATGTCATCATACCAGTTCACATAATGCTAACAATTTGTACCAGAGGTCTCACCTTCCTCATGACCAGAATAACTAAGTCCATCATTATTCTTGACAGGTTTGGCAGATTCAAGCTTTTTCTCTATCTTAACAGTACTCTTGTTGAACTTAGCAAGTATTTCCTTTGACTCAGAGAGTTCTTTGGAAATAGCAGCATTTGTTTCCATCAGGTTTGCAATCTCGGAGATGGTCATGTTCAGTTCTCCTTGCATGTCTTCCTTTTCCACTTTGCTTGCATGGAGTTGAGCAGTTAGGGCACTGATCTCTTGCTTCAGCTTGGAGTTTTCATGATCTTTGTCTTTGACCAGATCTTCAGCTTTCCTCCGGTTCTCAAGCTCTTGGCACATTCGAATAGTCAATCCTTCTAATTCCTTTCTCAGGTTGGAATTGGATTCATTCAGCTTTTCTACTTCTTGGATCAAGGCTTCCATGTCCACTTCATCAGAAGAACTATTTTTAGATAGCTCCATCAACTTTTCAGCACGTTCTCTCCTTTTTGCTTGAGATGCCTTATATTTGACCATAAGATCATCATAGGCTTGCTTAGACTGAGTGAGCCGATGAGTAAGTTCCCTCAATGTGTATTCCCCCATATCTCTTTCCAAGTGGTTAAACTTATAGAAAGGCTGGCTCTGATACCAATTGATGAATACTAAGAGGGGGGGCGTGAATTAGTATGCCAAAAAATGGTGTACTTAAATACTTTGCTAGACTAACAATAAACCGGTAGAACAGTTTAGCAGACAAACCGGTTAGCACACATGCAAACCAAATAGCAAATAATGCATTTACCCACAAAAGCACAAACACCATAACACAAGAGATTTTGACATGGAAACCCAAATGGAAAAAACCACGGTGAGATGGAACTCACAAGTAACTATCTACAGAATAGGAACCAGACCGGTTAAAGTCATACAATGTTCTTTACCAGAATAGATCCTATTAGGAATCTCAATCTATGTTAGGAGATAAGTTTGATTAAAGACTCCATTGCTAGAGGATTTTAGATCCACAGATGTGAACCACCTTGTTAGAGGATTTACAAAAGGCTTTTGGGCCTACCCGGTTAAGGGCTTCAGACTTGTCGAAGATGTGAGTAATCAACAAGTGGGTGATCTAGCTAATAGCATAGATTGCTTGGTTAGATCCTTGATAGCTCATTCCTAATGCATTCCAACATTACTTCAATATTCTACACATTCACACTCTCTCTAACTCATCAACCACCTTGAACCCTAGCAACAACATAAAACCCTAGACATGATGTCCTTATAAAGGAATCTGATTTCATGTCAGTCCAATAGGATTACAGTACAATTTGCTAGGTTCAATGCATCTAGACATATTCTGTAACACGACACAAAAAGCACCGTTAAAGTGTCGCCACCATCAAACAATCGGTGGATGGTAACTCATCTTACAATGTCGGTTCGTAACTCATCACAAGGTATTACCAGTTCATACAAAATACCAGTTGCTAGTTTGACAAAAATGAAGATTGGAAAATATGTGTTCTGTCGCTTTGATCCTTCGTACCACTTGAGATCCTTGAACCGCTTGGGGTCAACATACCGCTTCAGATTGGTAAACACTTTCTACAAAACACCAATAGTCTAAGGACTATAATGCATCATACCGGTTGGGAATAATTGTCGGTTGAGCATAACTCATACATATGAAAGTGATCTCAATGCAAGTGTGTGTCCATCAATGACAATCACAACATAATCATCAAAAATACCAACATTAATCATCCAATTGTAGTCAGTGAGACTCCCATTCTTGTGATTGAGCAGTGAGCTCTAGGCAGCTGGCCTTTCTACATGTGTAGACCCTATTTGTATACACATACTATCTACAGTAGTATCATTTGATTGTGGGTAAGGTTTCCCGTCATGGTTTTTTCCCTTACAAGATTTCCACGTACAAATCTTTGTGTTATGTGTTGTGGATGTTGTTTCTCTTTCTGTTTCATGCATTAAGTTTCACTGATATTATTATTAACTGTTAATCTATTTGTCGACATTGAGTTTGGTTTACCGGTATTAAGTATCCAGTTTGATTAAGTTATATTTTGATGAAATTATTAGACAACTGATTCACACCCCTCCCCCCCCCTCTCAGTTGCCTCTAGGTCCTAACACTTCAATGTCTTCATCT
Source organism: Cryptomeria japonica (assembly GCF_030272615.1). Lineage (NCBI taxonomy): Eukaryota > Viridiplantae > Streptophyta > Pinopsida > Cupressales > Cupressaceae > Cryptomeria > Cryptomeria japonica. The sequence continues at coordinate 630,071,809 of NC_081406.1, read as the reverse complement.
TCATTAGCTCCATCAACCAGTTCATCTTGTGCCATGAAGAGATTAATTTCTCTTTCATCCTCACAACAGCCATCTTCTGAGGCACTTTCTTCATTTGTAGCATCATCTTCAAAAGTATACAGGCTATTCTGCTTCTAGTAGCTTCTTCTTTCTTGTGGGTAGCCTTTCTTCTTTGTATCCTTACCCGAAGGTCTGCTGGTACTTTGTTGCTCCTCTCCAACATTCTCACCATAGGGATATTTTGAAGAAAAGTGTCCTATTTTTCCATAGTTAAAACATTTGAAAGGCAATTTTCCTTTGTACTTACCAGATCCTCTTTTAAGATTCCTTACAAGTTTTTCTACCACTGTATCCAAGTCTTCACTAATTTCTCCATGAGAAACTTCTTCCTTACCCTTTTTGGTGGAGTTGAAAGCAGCCTCTTTCCTTGAAGTTTCTTCACTGGTTCTTCTCATCTCATAAGAAGTTAGGGACCCAAATAACTCATCCTTTGAAAAGGTCTTTACATCCTTGGATTCTTCTATAGCAAAGACATGTGTATCATACTTATATGTGAGTAATCTAAGTACCTATTTGACAATAACTTCATCAGATATATCCTCTCCAAGCCCTCTAATAGTATTCACCATTTCATCAATTCTTTGAAGATAATCAACAATATTTTCTTCATCTTTCATTTTCAAGCCTTTAAGCTGAGCTCTTAATGTTTAGCCTCCTTGACCTTAACATCTCTGTCAAATAATCTCTTCAACTTATCCCAAGTTTCCTTAGTGGAAGAGAAATGCATAACCTTAACAAACTCATTATCAGACAATCCACTGAGAATAGAATGCTTAGCCTTGAAATTGTTTTCATACTCCTTCTTAGCATCTCGATCTATAGGGGGAGCATTAGGGATAGTATACCCATTCTTCACAGACATCCAAACATCAAAACCTAGGGAAGATAGATAGGTTTCCATTCTTCTTCTCTAGAAGGCATAGTTGGCACCATCAAACATGGGAGCTTTGGAGGAGGAGGATTCATTCCTTTTCATTGTGTTCTTAAACCAGAATCTACCAAATCTAGAGAAATCTTTGACAAACAAGGAAGCTAATGCTTTGATACCAATTGTAGAACACAAGATTTCACTTAGAGTGGGTGAATCAATGATTATAAACAATTTCAAATAGTGTGTGCAATTGGTAGAATAATGAAAACACTAACAAGAAATCACACACAAGAGCACATCACATAACACTAGATATACGAGGAAAATCCAATGTGGGAAAAACCTTGATGAGAAATGTTGTTAGAGATCTACTGCAACAATATAGTCTCACAATGAAATAACAATTTTACAATGTTTAGGGCACCAACCCAAGGAGCACCAACCCCTAACAATTTATGGGAACCTACCCAAAGAAGCACCAACCCCTGATCTATTATGAGCACAAACTCAAGGAGCACCAACCCCTACATTGAGCACCAACCTAGTGAAATACAACGAGATATAAAATCAATACAATGATAAGCACCTTGTTACAAATGAGTTTTGTAACCGTTGCAAACTATTCACTCTATCAGTTGAACTATTTTCTATCACATTGATTCTTCTCTACCGGATCTTAGTTCTCTCTATTTGAATCCTCTTTAACTCAGCTTCTGCCTAGTCGTATCTCCTCTAACACTCTCTCTGCTCTCCTTCACTCTTAGCGGCTACCTTATCGGTTCAATCTCTATCGGTTTGATGGACTGTTATTCTCTGTAACAATTTATCAGTTACCTTAAACATTTCCAGTTGAACCCTTCTTGCCAGTTCTTCTTCTAACACTCGATCACTTCAATATTTTTCTATAAACACTCAGACTGATCAGCTCTCATTTAGCATGGTCACCCTTTTTCATCACATCTCTTAAGTATTTGATCTGCACATTTATACACATGCTTTCCCGCCGACATAAAAACTCAAAACTTTATGCGCCTAGGGTTTTCTTCACTGACCATGATCCATATCAAATCAGATCTCATCTTCTTGAATCGACAAACTGCAACAAATCAACAAAAAGCTCTGTCATTTTTTATTCTTCCAATAAATGTTTACTATATTTAGCAAACTGGATCCCATTCATCAGCCTTGATTTTGTCGATTAATATAAATGATCTAGTTGTTTCCTTCTTTAGATCAACAAGAGGATTAGATGTCCTACTCCGGTCATAATACATAAAAATATCTACCTTTCAACCTGTTTTGAGCCACAATCCTCTACAATCGATTCGTGATTTTTGTAGTCTTCATTTAATATCGAACTAATCGGCAGCTACCTCATTGATGCACTATTCACCTACCACTGCATGTTTGCCACCTGGAGTCCACATGACATCTCTATCAGCATCCATCTCACTTGATTGTGTCGGTTCAACCTCAGTCACCAAACAAACATACTAATAGTGTAGTCACATATATCTGTCCATTTTAATTAAATGAATATTTACTATTTATTTGATTAAAAATCCACTAGCCAACAATTAATTAAATTAAAATTTAATTAATTCATCTTCAAACATTTTCCTATTAATTAAATAAATTATTCAATTTATTTTAATTAATTCATTAAACCAAATTCACAATAAATTAAATGAATAAATCATTTATTTAATTTAGTCCCCTTTCTTCTTTTAAATAAATAAATTAAACATTTATTTAAATCATTTAACCCCACCCCCCCACTTGCATTCTCCTACAAATGCAAGTTGCAACCACAAGTTGAAATAAATTAATTTTATTTTAGTTTAAATCCTATTTTACCTCACCCACCAAATCCACTTGCACTCCTAAATCCCCTTCTAGACTCTTCTAACCACTTTCTAATAATTCCTAATTAGGCTAATCCATCCCCTAAATATTGTCACATTCCTAAGCAACTTGGAGTCACTTCTCAAAGCCCTCAAAGTCTTTGAAAAGCATTTAATGCTTTATGTGTTCAACAAGCTAACTTCTAAAGTCTTCCAAACCACTTATGGCTCTTACATGACCATTAATGGTTAACTCAACTCACCCACATGGTTAGAGACTTTACCTCTAAACTCAATCCTCATTTGACCCATGTGTCTTCTCAAGCATTTATTGCTTTGACCATGGTTATACTCACTAACTCTTGCACAAGAGTTTATCCTTTAGATAAAGGCATTATTCTTTGAATAATAAATTTATTCACTCAACTCAACATTAACCTTACCTCCCAAGTTAACCCTCAAGTCATGTCAAGCATTTAATGCTTATTCCCTCTCCTCTCAACCCATCTCTTGTTGACATTTGTCATCTTGGGATTGGGTTGAAAGTCCTCACATGGATCTTAAGCCCTTCAATCCTGACCCTTGTTGAGATTGCTCAATCTCAACTATCCATTGCTCCATTTTACCTATAAATAGAGCTCTTTTCTTCACAATTTAGATCCTAAAAACTTGTATGCATTTAACCTATAGTCAATTTTAGAGAGCATTTTAGCATAATCACTTATATTGTCATTTTGGACTAAAATTAATCTTAGTTCATAATATCTCATATTTAGCTTGTTTTACACTTGCATAGCATAGTTTAAAGCATTTTTCAATCTTAAATCTCCATATGACATCCATAGTGCAAAAAGCTGCTGAGAGCTACACTCATTTGGAAACTTGGAGAGGAGAGGAACAAGGGAGGAGGAGCTACAAGCATGGTGGAAGGCATTTGGAGATGCCTTGTTGCATTTGTTATCTTAGTTAAATGTTCTATTTTGCTTATAGTGTCTCTCTTGGTATGTCTGTTTAGGATAGTGTTTGATATTTGATTTCCTAACACCAACGATTGGTTTTCTTGCTTGTTGTTTGTGTTTTGTCATCTTAACTAACCATTCCTTTTACAGAGCATCATTTGGTGAACCTGACGTGAATCCAACAAGATTTTTCTACAAACTACTAACTTTTTTTATTTAAATTGACACACAGGTTGCGCTTTAATATTTTTGAACACGTTTTAGCGCCTGTGAAAGTTCCTGATTTAGCGCTTTTGTTCACCAGAATAACACTATGGTCCATCATTTAGCACTTTTCAATTTAAATTAGCGCTCTTGTTATTTATTTAGCACATTCGCGCGCTTTGTTTGACAGAATTTTATTCTGTTCGACAGAGTATTTTTAGTGCTTTTGCATCCAATATAGCGCATTTGCCACTGTTTTAGCGCATTTGTCGGTTAAGTAGAGCTTTCATGTTAAATAGTGCTTATGTGTTTACACAGAGTGGCGCTATTGTAATAAAGAGTTGTAATTTTTTTTATTGTAACCAAAAATCAAAAACCTAGGCTTGTTGAAGCCCACCAATACCTCACTTTTTTATTTTTGACTAACTGTTTGTTTGTTTGTGCAGGATTGGAGGAGAGATTAGAAAGCATTGAATTCTTTATTTCACTTTGTTTTTCAAAGCTAGATTAAAACAAATTCATTCTCTTTTGGCTTAAAAATTGAATCTCACATTTTCATTTTGGATCATAAAAAGAATCACATCTTTAGTTTTGGTTTGTAAAAGGAACCCCACTTGCAAAGTTAAAAAGAACCACAAACTTCACATCAAATTTTATTTGCAAGTTAGGAACAATCTTTATTTTGGTGCTTAAAATCAAACAACACAACTTTCATTTCTTGCATCAACTTAAGGAAATTCACAATCAACATTTCGTTTTGGGCAACCTAAAAAGAACAAGCCACTTTTCCTTCAAGTTCAAAACAATTTACTTCAAGCAAAACCTATTCTCAATTCAGTTGATGAGGATTTCCAAATTCCTAGTTTACAAAACACTTTGCCTTTGAAGTTAAAAATAACACCAGGATTGTTTTAGCAACATCTCCAAATAGTTAGATCACATTGCAATGAAAATCAGTTAAAAAGAACAAATGCTTTTATGATTGGCACACTTGTGCAAAGTTGGTTGAGTGGTCCTACTTCTAACACACACTATCCTCTCCCTTGGCTTTCGTGGTCCTAGGTGCAAGAGAAAAGTGTTAGTAACACTCAAAATTTATATTTTTAAGAAAGGCCTGCCAAGAGACACACCACTCTTGGGAACGATCTCGCGTGGTAAACCCTTTGAGCTGCTATAGAAATCAGGTGTGAGCGAAAGTTGTAGCCTTGGGTATAGTTGTTCCTATAGTGTAAATTGCCGAAAGGACAAATGGGCCCCACCACAAGTTACAAGTCTCTTAAGTGAGTCACTGCTGAATGAACTTATGTCCAAAAACATCAAAAATTACTAAACACCTTTTTATGTAGAAACCCACCCGTTCTATTGATTGAGGATATTTGTGATAAATTCAGTGCAAGAGCATATATGGTTTTTCTCCCAAGATACACATCATACATATTTCCTTGAGTATAAATATAGCTTTTTGAAAGGCTACTTGTGGCTTGATAAAAGTGGTGAATCCCCCATCATAGGGATCATCTATTTGTTATGCTCATGCAAGAATTAGTATATCACATCCTTACCTGCCACGATGAGATTCATAAGGTATGTAGTACCAAAGTTGAAGAAATATCAAGATGTGGGTTGAAATTATCGCAACTAGCCATTTGACCTTAAGGATGAAGAGTTTTTGAAGTGTCTTCATTTTGTGTCAATACCAGTGATAAACGGAGCCGACTTCAGGATTTTTGGAAAAACATACTCAAAAACATTTTGTAAAAGGGTCAAAAAGTTCAAAAATTGGGCTGATTTAAACCCACGCCCATTTGTGCCTTTTGAGGCAACATTATTGTGTTTGTGTGCTTGCTCTATTTTCTTGTCAAAGAAAATCAAAAATTATTCCAAAACAAGTATTCATCCAACACAAAATTTTCACAACCATCCTTTTGGAAAACAAATCAAAAAGAAAAACAAAGTGAAAAACAAAGGTATCAAAACTATATGACCATCCTCCACATTTTGAGAAAGAGGAATCTTCATCAGCATATCAATTTGAAGCAAAGACCAATAAGCTCAAAGGCTCTCATCAAAAGAAGGAGATTTTTCTATCTCAATAGACAAATCTTTGTCTCACATAGAGCCTTCTTATGTCACATGCATCTATATCTTCAAGGAAAATCTAATGAGTTTTATCAAGAGTCTTTGAACCACAAAGCTTTTACTCAATATCAAGCTTTAAGCTATCATAAAAATAAGGGAGGCAAAATCAATCATGTCTTCTTTCCAGACATCTGTATAACATACAACATAGCTCAAGAAGAACCACCAACCCCCGAGAGAGAAGAAGAGTTTGTCTCATATGTAAAATAAAGCTTTTATTCAAGTTTAAAAATTCCATCCATTCTCACATTCATACATCATCAATCCATTTCAACTCTCAAAACATAAAAGGTCTTGTCCTAAAGTTCTTTTCCGATATTGCTTGAATCAAACACAAACACATCACTTTTTAGAGTGTCTCTACATCTAGGATAAACTCATCCTAAGAGGTATTTCTACGTAGGTTAAAATTAGTATATGGGTGCATCCTCTCATTACTAGGTAGCTTGGTTTGTAACACATCTCAGATCTCGCTATACTTTATCATATCAAAAACTTTGTCAACAAAAACAAACAAGCAATTCATAGAAGGACTTTGGTAACATCAACCTTTAGTGCTAGAGTACCGTATGCAAAACACGTCACCAAGCATTTATCTCTCATTCCATCATCAACTCATCATCATTTTCACCAGACTTCAACAAACAACTTTCAACATGGCTCAAACTAGATCAAGGTCTAGACAATAAGAAATTAAAGAGGAAGAGGAGGAAAATCTCAATGAGTTCCAAGAAGCCCTTGGAGGAAACACAAATGAGGAAAATATTGGTCCATCCACTCCTGAAGAAATCGAAAGGGCACAACACAACCCCCTCTTCAATTGAATTTTCGATGAGATCCTCAGGACCAATGTTGATGCTCACTTTTTAAGACTTGCCCAAGAGGGAGCCAAACTACCCTCTGATTTTGATACGGCGCAATTACGACAAGCATCAGAAGACTAGAGTCATAATGAGGATGGAAGAGGTCGAGATCACATCAAATATAACCTTCATCAAGGAAATCCCCCACCTCCTCCTCCTTCGAATGACATTGCCATGTTGAGACAACAAGTCGAGAATCTCGCCCAACAACTCCATAGTGGTGTGAAAACAAACCAGTTTTCACTTAATGATATTTGTCCCTATCCCTTTGATAGAAATCTACATATGCCACATTTTCCATGAGGGTTTGAAACACCTAAGTTTGAAAAGTATTGGGGAAAAGGAGACCCTCGAGATCATGTCAGGGAGTTTCATTCTGCTTGCCTAGAAGTGGCATATGAAGACACGTATCTAATACACCACTTTCCTCAGAGTTTGGGAGGGACAACCATGCAATGGTTTTCCCGACTATCAGGCGGCATTAGGAGACTCAAAGAACTAGTCCAGAAATTCATTGCACATTATTCCTATAACATAGAGCGCAATGTCACCATGGTAGACCTATGTAACACCAAACAAAAACCAGGGGAGCTATTTTTAGCTTTCCTGCAGCAATGGCGACAAATGTCTAGTAGACGTTCTCTTCAGTTGCCTGAAAGAGAGTTAGTGGAAATATTCATTTCCAACTTGAACGAATAAATGGAATTTCATTTAGACATGAAAGGCATAGAGTCTTTTAATGACATGATCACACAAGGTTTAAAATGTGAATGGGCCCTCATCAAAAAGGGGCTTATCAAAATATACAATGAACCAAAGGATGCCCCTCATTTGTGCTTCAACAATGATAAACCTAACTTTTGGAATAAAAACAAAAACATTGTCAATGATGGGGTTGTAGATGCAAGGACTATCAAGAGTGCACAACCTATGGTCTGATTTGTGGGGCAAAACCCCCCTCCTAAGAACAACACAGTTGCTCCTCCATCAAATAAGGATGCAATGTACCGCAAGAGGAACCAAGGCAAAGACAACAAAATTATAAACCAAATCATACATACACTACCTTAGGGGAACCTATTGAAATGGTATTACATCAATTGGTCTCATCAAATCTCGTAACTTTACCAAAACATCTAATTATGAACCTCAGGTCAAACCTCCATGGTGGAGGGATAATGAACATTGCAAATTCCATCAAGGGAAAGGGCATAAAACAAGTAATTTTCATAGATTGAAAGATCTTGTTCAGGATCTTATTGATCGAGGAGAGATTGAAATTGAAGGACATGACCCAAAAACCATGAATAAGGATCATCTTATGTTTAAAAATCCACTTCCATCACAAGATCAAAGGGGTCCTTCCACTTCAGGACAAAACACAGATACCAATGATTATATGCAAGCCGCCTATAATTACACTATGAATCACCTATATGATGCCAATGAATAAATTGCAACCATTACCATCAAAGATCCAAAACATACTTGCAATGTTGTTATGCATCATAGAAAGATCACCATAAAAGAAGCTCCACAAGGCACCACCTCCATCCTAAAGCAATACAACATTGTGGAACATTTAGATAAAACACCCACACTTATATCTATCTTAAAGTTGTTGCGCCTATCCCCATCTCATCAAACAATCTTGGATCAAGCTCTCCAAGAGGCGTTAGTCCCTGCCAATCTAAACACATATCAATTTCAAGCTATGATTGGTAATCTAAGGTCATCACCATGTCTCACTTTCTCTAAAAGTGACAATACATCCTTCCAACAATCTCATAATGCCTCACTCATATTGAAGGATTTATCAACCAACACAGGATCAAGCAAGTCTTGATCGATAATGGAGTAGGCCTAAATATTTGTACACTATAATTGGTCACAACACTGGGATATGTAGTTGAATCAGTGGATCCCCACAAAAAGATAACAATAAAAGCCTATGATGATGCAGAGCGTTCATCAAAAGGAGCATTTGTGCTACCAATCCGAGTGGTCTTAGTGGTTAAGCTCATCATATGTCAAGTTCTGGACCTTCCTTTACCATTTAATTTGTTGTTAGGAAGACCTTGGATACACGGCATGCAAGCCATTCCATCTACCTATCACCAGTGTATCAACTTCCCTCATAACGGTGTCAAAATTACAATCCCGGGTGATGCAAATCCATTTGCATATTATAATAATATCAACCATCAGCCAGAGATCACCGTTCCCAACAACAAAGAAGCTATCCCATCCACATCATATGTAAGTCCATACTCTCTTTCTAGTTCAAACACCACTATACCCAAGCAAGAAAAGCTAAAGATGAAAATGGCAGAGGAAGGTCCTGGGGAGTACAATCTAAGCTAACTCTTTTGTGTTGGGCAACTACCCACTTTCCCTAGAACTCATGGTAAGCCTCAAAGATTACTTCAAGCATCACTGGCCAAACCAGCATGCACTTTGATGCCTTTTATCCTTGGAAAGAGTCAGGAAGAGGAGATTAGAGATAAAGACTTAGCTGAATGGATCTATCAAGACCCTATCACCACGGAAATCCCACAAGCTAAGCTTCTCACATATCAATATGGAAAAGGCCTTCTCATTATGCAAAGAATGGGCTATGATGGTCAGAGTGCTTTGGGACCTTGTAAGAAAGGACGCCATGAGTCTTTGTAGCCTAAATTAAAGCCTAAAGACAACACTAGCTTAGGCTTTCAAAAGGAGACTCTTCCTAAGCTCATATTCAAAGGGAAACCCAACAAACCTCTATATCAGCCTAAAACTCTAAAGAGGTCACCTTTGATTATATCAGCAGCACCAAGCACCATACCAACTACCCCACTGAGGCTAAAAATCCCAGCAATATCATCCACAACACCAATCATCCCACCAATCAAACCAACAACTCCATCAACAACAGCAACCACATCAACAACACCATTAGCAGTATCAGAACCCCCAATAGTATTGACACCACTAACAATTCCATCAGAAACAGTAGATCCAACAAGGCCGATACTCCTAGTATCGGATTCACTGGTCCCAATAATCCTCCCCACAGTACCAACCATTCCATCTCCAAAGGCACATCAAATGATTACACCTACAGTGTTTAACTCAAAGGATATCCCAGTTTGGTATAGTAATCGGATATTGGAAAGCAACTCAAAAACTAACTCACATGAGTGGGAATTTGATTATGTATGTCTCTACACTTCAGATCAGGAAGATACATTACTACCTCCACCTCGCAAAGAAATCCATGTTTACGGAGAAGCAGAGATAAAAACCTCTTGGGTTCCTAAACTAGAAACATCTTCCACAGACCCTACGTCACATCCTACGCCCAATTCTGACAAGGATAGTACCATCAATGACCTTCACCACAACGTCTTAACCCTCACTGACATATCTTATGAACTTAACCTAATTGATGAGGTAATTCCCATTATCCATCCCAAACTCGTCGAATGGAACCAACCTAATCCCCCATGCCTTGACCAATTCCAAAATGATGAGGCAATCATTGACTTTTTGGAACTACGGGATAACATACCAAGCGGGGATCACAAAGTTGGATTCACCATTGAACTTAATAGAATAGCATACTTTGGGGCAAATGCCAAACCTTTCAGCTGCAAAAATATAACAATAAAACATGGATCTTCTAGTGAAAACCACATTGTGGCACTATTTGATCCCAAAATGGTAAAAAGAAAGAGTGTATCCAATGGTGAAAACCTCTCTGAGGCACCTGAGGATGAAAGGTTTGACATCCTCCCTTCTAGTACAATTCAGGAATGATCAACAATCCTTATTGAGGAAACAAAATAATTGAACGTGGGGACTCCTAAAACTCCTCACCACATACATCTAGCATCTCTTTTGACTCCAGAGGAACAACCTAAGTTTGTAGAGTTCTTCTAGAAGCGTCAGATCAACTTTGCATGGTCATATGTAGACATGCCTGGGCTTGATCCTGATTTGGTCATGCATCACCTCACCATAGCAGAAGGAGTTAAACCGGTAAAACAAAAGCTTCACAAGATGCACCCCTAGATTGCAGTACTAGTCTAAGAAGAACTCAAGAAACTCCTAGATGTTGGTTTTATTAAACCAATTGATTATGCAGATTGGATATCCAATATTGTACCTATTGGAAAACCAAATGGGGGCATCCATATTTGTACTGACTTTAGATATCTAAACAAGGCATGTCCTAAGGATGAATCCCCCCTACCAAACATTGACATGATCGTGGACCTAACAGCAGGACATGCCATGCTTTCTCTTATGGATGACTTTTTCAAGGTATAACCAGATAAAGATCGCTTTGGAGGATCAACATAAAACTACGTTCACATGTCCATGGGGAACATACTGTTGGAATGCAATGCCTTTTGGTCTAAAGAATGCAGGGGCAACCTATCAAAGAGAAATGACCACCATCTTTCATGATATGATGCATACCATAATGGAGGATTATGTTGATGACTAATTGGAAAAATCATTAACAAGAGAAGGTCATCTAGAAGTCTTAGATAAATTCTTTGACAGACTAGAACAATACCATGTTTGACTCAACCCAAAAAAATGTGTCTTTGGAGTAACCTCAGGGAAGCTTCTAGGATACATTGTCTCAAGCAAAGGCATTGAGGTCGACTCGAAAAAGGTTAAAGCAATCATGGACATGCCACCACCAAAGAACATCAGTTAGCTAAGGACATTACAAGGGTGACTTCAATCCATCTGAAGATTCATTACACAACTGGCAGATAAGTGTCATCCCTTTACACACTTGTTACACAAAAAAATCCACTTTCAATGGGATGTCAGATGCCAGCAAGCATTCCAGATGCTTAAAGATTATCTCATGAATACACCATTACTGATCCCACTAGATCCAAGTAGGCCTCTATTGCTCTATATTTCAGCAACTAATATAGCATTGGGAGTACTACTGGCACAACATAATGCAGAAGGAAAAGAGTGTGTTGTTTACTACATCTCTCGCACACTAGTTAGCTATGAACTCAATTAAACACCTATTGAGTGAGCTTGCCTACCAGTAATCTTAGTAGCCACTAAACTAAGGCACTACCTATTAACACATAAAGTAAAACTCATTGCTAAGATTGATCCACTAAAGTACTTACTCAGCAAAGTAGCATTGACAGGCAGCTTGGTGAAATGGGTGATGATTCTAAGTGAATTTGACATTGAGTATGTGGACCGTAAGACTATCAAGGGCCAAGTTATTGCAAATCAGTTGGCCGATGCACCTCTCATAGGCAATCATCCTCTCATTTCCAATTTTCCGGATGAAGAGATATTCATGATCACAACAGCACAACCGTGGAAACTATACTTTGATGGTTCATATACTAGACATGGCTTAGGGGCAGGCATTCTGTTTATCACACCTCAAGGTGACAACATCCCGAAGTCTTACAGGCTAACTTTTTTATGCACAAACAACATAGCTAGGTATGAGGCCTTGATCATAGGACTCCGACTAGCCATACAATGGAAGTTAAAAGAACTACAAGTATATGGCGACTCCCAACTAGTCATCCAACAAGTCACAAATGAATATCAGACACAAGGATGATAAACTCATGTTGTACAAGCAAATGGTGGATAGTTTAAAGGCATCATTTACTACTATCACCTTTGAGCAGATACCTAAAGATAGAATCAAGATGTTGACGCTATGGCTACCATTGCACCTCTCCTAGATCTTCCACAAAATTCAACACATTATGAGTTCTTGGTAGAGCAAGTTTGGATTCCCGCTTATGATATCCCCAAATCCAAAATGATATGTCACCTTATCGGTTCTGAATCTCCATGGTACAATGAGTTCTACACCTACCTTCGCGATAACACACTTCCTCCTAACCAATCGAATAACCAATGCAAAACCTTCATTCGCCAAACTGCTTGATGCGCCATCATTGCTGAAACCCTATACTGATGCAGTCTTGATGGTACTCTCCTTCGATGTTTGGAACAGGATGAGACAACAAAGGCCTTGGAAAAGGTATATGAAGGAATTTGTGGGACTCACTCCAATGGTCCTTCCCTAGCAAATAAGATCATGCGCATTGGATACTATTGGTCATCCATGGAAAAGGACTCCTACTATTTTGTCATAAAATGCAAGAAGTGCCAAGTTCACGGAGACCTAATACATGCACCAGCATAAGAATTGCAACCAATCACAACACCATGGCCCTTTTGCCAATGGGGACTTGACCTTGTGGGTAAAATTCATCCATCTTCATCCAACGACCACAAATTCATTATTACCTCCACCAAATACTTCACAAAGTGGATCGAAGCCATTCCACTTGCCCAAGTCACTGGCAAGTAGATCACCTCATTCATCCTTAATTACATCATTTTTCAGTATGGTGTACCCATGTCCATTATCACAGATAACAAACTTCCTTTCAAAAATCAGGACGTCTGTGCGCTCTATGAGAAGTTTCATATCCAACACCGATTTTCCACTCCCTATTACCCACAAGGCAATGGTCAGGCCGAAGCATCGAACAAGAACATATTGAGAATTCTTAAGAAGATAGTCAATGATGCTAGTTGTGATTAGCATGTCCAACTAAATCCAGCACTATGGGCATATCGAACTAGCATTCAAACCCCTATAGGTGCAACTCCTTACTCAGTGGTCTATGGAGCAGAAGCCATCCTTCCTATTGAGGTTGAGATACCATCTCTATAGGTTTCCTTGCATAATCTGATAGATGATGAGCATACCGAGTCTCCCGTCTCCAAGACTTGGAACTACTTGATGAAAGGCGACAAGCTACATACAACCACCTCAAGGCCTATCAGCAGCGCATGAGCAGAAGCTATAATCATCGAGTTAGACCTTGTGTATTTGAGGTAGGTGATCTTGTTCTTAGAGAGAATCCTTGTAACCAACCAAATAGAGAACATTAGGGAAAGTTTGAATCTAACTGGTTGGGTCCAGGACATATCAATTAGCTACTTCAGAAGGGGAACCACTAGAAGATCTAATCAATAGCATGCACCTTAAACGGTTTCACACATAAGCTGTATAGAGCATCAGGCTACCATACATATTAGAAAAACACCAAAAACATTCAGATAAATGTCCTGAAGAAAATACAAAAAAAATCAAAATAATAAAGAAAAATCATGCATCCAAACGATGAACAACCACTCCGGTGGCACTTTGGGTAACTGCGATGGTGAAAACCTGGAAAACAAGTGCCACTTGTAAAGACTATGGCTCCATTGTCTTTCAGACTTGTTGCGATCACATTTATTGCATCCACTCATCCATCATTCAAACCATGGCTTGTTATTGATCTGCAATCAAGGATAGTACTTCATGCATCTTGCATCCCGCTTTTTCATAGTCATGTCTAAACTGGGGGCAATGCTCTTAAACCTATTGATGGAAGTGGATTCTACATTACTTATGATTCATTGAGTTCTTCATTCAAAACTGTCTCACAAAATTCAAAAACATTCAAAACTGTCTCACAAAATACCAAAAACATTCAAAAACACTCACAAAATCCAAAAACATCATAAAACATCAAAAATCAATCAAAAACATGCAACGAATAAAAATCCATTGTACATACGCATCAAAATAGACATCAAACAAACATTTTAAGCTACTCAAAATAATGATCACTTATCAAATCAACCAAACAATCAACACAGGTACACACAACTATCTTAACAAGGATGCATCCTTCCTTACCAAAACAAATACATGATAACATTTTCAATGAGAAAGAAAATTTTGTTTAAGGTATCAAGTACTTGGTCAATTTGATACAATATTTATTCATTTATATATCAAGTTCCTATGCTACTCTAGGATATCTATAAGTGATTAGAGTAGCCAGGATGGTTCCTAAGCATTGTTTGTGTATCTTCTATGAATTATTCCAATGAAGTTCTGGGGCATGTACTAATGGTGTCTACGTGGGAAGTTCACTAAGCTATGTGATCTTATGCAAAATATAGTCATGGATCACTATGGCTTGCCGACTACAGCACATACCTCGACCATATGAGCATGAACCATTATGGAGGGTCCATATTCTTTATTTATGTTGTTTGCTTGCAGCTACAGTGCTCCAAACTTGGTTCCTACTACCTCATCCAAGATTGATACTACCCTTGCTCAATGATGAAAAATAAGGCACATATGGATCGTCATTTCATCTCATCTATTTATATTGCATTATGTTGCATATCACCCATCCATTTGATCATTCATTATTCATATTTATGGTTTTTTATGCAAGTCTAAACAAGTTTAAATATGAGCAATTATTTAAAAATGCATTGGTCTTCGATACAATTGATAACTCAATGATGAACTACTAGTACCAAACCGGTACTGAGAGGGGGGGGGTGAATCAGTACAAACACAAATACAGTCAAAAACTGGTTTGACAGCAAATACCCCAAATGACTGATAAACAGGGATACTGGTAAAACAGAGTGCAACCGGTAACATCTAGTATAGCTCAATCAGTAACATCCAGTATAGCTTAATCAGTCATGAACCGATCACTCAATAAGATTTCCTCTTAACTCAATACTACAGTATCATTATATTCTCATGCATAAACTAGTAAAACAACCATCAGATCTTCACAACAATGAGTTCAATATGTTTTATAAACAGGCATAAAACATAGAATCTTCATGTGCTTAACAGATAAAACAAAGCATCACAAGACAGAAGCATTTCACATGACACACATAATTTTCATGTGGAAACCCAACTGGGAAAAACCACGGTGGGGATGAATACCCACAAGTTGCTTTTTGAACTCTTTAGAAGTCCGCCCTGTTAGGAGCCTTGTCCAATTAGTGACATTACAATAGGTTCTGGTAAGAACCAATCCTATTAAGGATCACCCGCTTAAGGGATACCTGGTTAAGGGTTAAACCTGATAGGGTCACCTTGTTAGAGGATTTCAAGAACTCAATAGCTAAAAGGATCTCCTCAGCTTCTCTAGCTTCTCAGAACTCATTAGCCTCGAGTTACCCAGTTAAGGGATTTGAAACAAGCCAATTAAGACCACCCGATTTAAGGGATTTTGAATCAAGCCAGTTAAGGCTACCCTATTAGGGGATTTTACAACTATTGAAATGGTTAGAGATCAATAGGTATTACAATGATCTATTAACAACACTTAATGCTAATGCAGATCTGTTTAGGCTCCTCTTTTCCTTCTGCACATTCACTTTGCAGGTATCTCTTCTCTCCTTTGGTCTGGCAAGAATCATGTATCACTTTCCTTGGATACACACTCACAACTTTTGCCAACAACCTCAGAAAGAAACCCAACATCGACCTTATAGGAGACATACAGGTTGTAGCAAAAACCCTAAACCCTAAACCTGTTAGGTTAAGCAATTCAAATGGTTCGATCTTGACCGTTGAATCATGCTGCATTAAATGCAACAATCTTGAATCGATCTCAAGACATTCTCCATCATCCATTATCCACTATTTTAATGGTGGCTAATAACCCATCATGCGTTATCACCATTTGATAGACTTCACACATTCCCAAGGTAGATAGGAATAGTCATCTTCATGCAAGATCCTTCACGCACATAGAGCTTACATGGCAACATGATCTATCCTCCATCATACTGCTAACTCACCACACAAAGATCACCAATTGAGTCACACAAACTTGAGGTGCTCAAACCGGAAACCTTGAAGTGGAAGTTGCCTACCAACCGGTAGTCATATAGTGCTTCCATGTGCCAGTTCCAATAACTTCATGCCAGTTTCCATAACTACATGCTGGTTCACCTTGAACAAATATGTCGCTTCACTTTGGCATATAAACCAGTTCACACATGTGTTGATTCCTCTCTCTTCACTTATCACATGTGTCGGTTCACACTATGTCCCATATTGACATCAATGACAACATGCAATATCATTATGTCTTCATGCCGGTTCACATAATGCCAACAATCTCCCCCTTTGCCATTGATGGCAATATACAAAAGATATCTTCTCTGCTTCACTTCTTCTCCCCATTTGCTATAGATATCTTTTCACTTCACTCCTTCTCCCCCTTTGACAAGAATGCCAAAGTGGAGGTACAGTCATCACTATTTCATCATGTTGCTCCCCCTGAGGAATAGCATCCTTCAACACACCAATCAACCAAAACTTTGTCTTTCCAGTACCTGACTAATGTGGAGCAATCACTCTTAGTTCACCTCCAGAAGGGGAAATACCCCTAATTCACCTCTCAAATGCACAAATGTTTTCTTTGGGAGAGGCTTGGTGAATATGTCTGCTAACTCCTCCTTACTGGACACATGCTCCAGTGCAATCTCTTTATTCTGAACCTTTTCCCTCAAGAAATGATACTTAAGCTCAAAATGCTTGGTTCTAGAATGTAAAACTAGATTCTTTGATATATTTATAGCACTTGTGTTATCATAGAATATACTTACCAGTTTAGATATAGGGATCTTGAAGCCTTCCAGTACATGCTTCATCTAGATTGTTTGAATGCAGTTCATGAAAGCTGCAACATACTCCGCTTTCGCTATAGACTAAGAGATGCAACTCTGCTTTTTACTCATCGATGAGACCAGTCTACCACCAAGAAAGAATGCACCACTGGTTGTGCTCTTCTAGTCATCCACATTACTGGTCCAATCAGCATCTGTGAATATTTTCATATTGAAATTATTATTGTATGGGTACCACAATCCATAGTCAACTGTTCCCTTCAGATACCTAAGAATCCGCTTGACTGCACTCAAGTGAGATTCTCTTGGACTCTTCTAGAACCTTGCAGTGATGCCAACTGCATGTGCAATATCTGGTCTGCTATGCAGTACATAATGCAACTTACCAATCATTGACCAGTATTCCTTCTCATCAACATTTGCGGAATCATCCTCCTTTGTCAATTTGCAATGGGTCACCATCGGTGTACCAACTGGTTTGTTGTCTTCCATGCCAAAAGTCTTCAACACCTCTTTGACATATTTGGACTGAGTGATGAAGATTCCATCTTCCATCTGCTAGATCTGTAGTCCAATGAAGAACTTAATCTCCCATATGAGTGACATCTCAAACTCTTTCTTCATCTCATCAGCAAACTCATGACTCATCTTGTCATCTCTACCAAAGATGATGTCATCAACAAAAACTTCATAGATCAGAATCTGATCTCCTTTAAACTTTAAGTAGATATTGCTATCTTCACTTGTTCTCTCAAATCCAATCTTCACAAGATGGGAATGTAGGCACTCATACCATGCCCTAGGTGCTTGCTTTAGACCATATAATGCTTTATGTAGCCTACATACCATGTCACTATCTTTAGATAGGGTAAACCCATCTGGTTGCTCAATATACACCTCCTCTTCAAGTACACTATTTAGGAATGCAGATTTTACATCCATTTGATATACCTTGAATCTCTTCAAAGTTGCATATGCAAGAAGCATACGAACTCCTTCCAATCTAGCTACAGGAGCATAGGTTTCCCCGTAGTCTTCACCTTCTTCTTGAGCATATCCTTTGCATACCAGTCTGGCTTTATTCCTAATCACAGAGCCATCCTCATTCAACTTATTTTTGAACACCCATTTGGTGCCAATGACATTTTTATGCTCTGGTCTGGGTACTAAGGACCATGTGCCATTTTTCTCTATCTGATCAAGTTCTTCTTCCATTGCCTTGATCCAATCTTCATCTTTATGAGCCTCTTTGAATGACTTAGGCTCAAATTTAGAGATCATACATCAGTTTTCTCTGATCTTTCTTCTGGTAAGGATTCCTGCATCCTTATCACCTATGATCTACTTAGGATCATGATTCAACTTGACATATCGAGGAATGGTCTTCACTGGTTCTTCTTGCTTTTCTTCTTCATCCTCATCTTCATCAGTATCAGCATTCACTGGTTCAGGAACACTGTTACGGGTACTTGGTTGACTAACAACCGGTTCTTAGAAGGTTGGAACCGGTTCATTTACAACTTGCTCACTGCCAGTTTCTCAGTCTTCTCAGAGGATTCATCAACTCTTACATTGATGCTTTCCATAATTCTCTGAGTCCTGTTGTTGTAGCACTTGAAAGCTTTACTCTTGGTGGAATATCCTAGAAATATTCCTTCATCACATTTCGCTTCAAATTTGCCTTGATGTTCACTCCTCTTGATGTAACATTTGCTACCAAATACCTTAAAGTAGTTGACCACAGGTGTCTTAACGGTCCAATACTCATAAGGAATGTTGTCCTTACCCTTTTTGATGAGTACCTGGTTCATAGTGTAGACTGAAGTGCTCACCGCTTCTCTCCAAAAGGTGTGAGCAACATTTCCTTGGATCAACATGGTTCTAGTTGCTTCAACCACAGTCTGGTGATTCCTTTTTGCTAGGCCATTCTGTTGTGGAGTCCGGGGGGTAGACAGCTGTCTCTTGATGCCAAATTCTTCACTATATTTGTTGAATTCAATGGAAGTGAATTCCCCTCCCTGATCAATTATGAGACATTTGATCCTCTTACCGCTTTCCTTCTCCACTAATGCTCTAAAAGATTTGAATTTCCCAAAAGCTTCAGACTTGTCTTTCAAGAAAGTGACCCACATAATTCTTAAATAGTCATCAGTGAGAATCATGAAGTACCTATCACCCTGCACACTTCTAGTTTTCATGGGACCACATAAATCAGTATGCACAAGATCAAGCAAGTTGTCAGCAATGAAAGATTTACCTTTAAAGGTTGAGGAAGACATTTTCCCCAATTGCCATTCTCTACACAAAGTATTATTCGGTTTGCTCAGCACCGGCAACCCTCTAACTGCCTTGATCCTACTAGCCTTCACAATGTTATCAAAGTTCACATGGCAGAATCTCCTATGCCATATCCTGCTATCATCAAGCTTAGCCATAAGACATGTACTTATATTTGCATTCAGATGAAATAGGTTACGTTTAGTCTGCATGTCAATGGCTACCAATTTACCATCTTTACCTTTGATTCTGCAAACTCCATTCTTTAATTGTAGAGTGAGACCACTATCATTTAGCTGGGCAACACTTAGAAGGTTGTGTCTGAGACCATCAACCCAGTAGACATTGTCAGCACTACTCTTTGCATTCAAAGAGCTGGACCCTCTGCCTTTGACCATTCATGGCGCATCATTGCCAAAGCGAACCACACCACCATCATACTCCTCTAAGGATAGAAACTTGCTCCGATCACCAGTCATATGGTGAGAACAACCACTGTCAATGATCCACTCATTGGAATCATCAAACCAGGAGACAAGAGCCTTCTTGTCTATCACATCTTCCTTTACAGCAGCAAACACAATGTCTTCATTCTCTTCATCTTCTCATTCCTCATTTGTGACAGCTTCATCCACTGCCACAAAACAATTTCTCTGGTTTCTTCCTTTGAATTTCTTGAACCTTTCTAGTTTATCCTTGATGTCACTATTAGGACAGTTCATAGCAATATGTCATATCCGGTTACAGTAAAAACATTTCAAAGGAAGCTTACCTTTGTATTTACCAGTCCCTTTTGGAAATCTCCTAGCAAGAAGAGCTTCAAATTCAATTAGAAGCTCTTCATCCTTCATTTCTCTGTTCTGATTAGGTTCCCCACTAGTGCTAGCCTCTTTTTTTTTTCTGGATGGTATAGCAGAAGCTTTAAAAGCTGATTCTGTCTTTTGAACACTACCATCAAAACTATTCAGCTCATAGGCTGTCAACTTGGCTATGATGGAAATAAAGGATGCCTTAGACTTGTCTATTGATCTCAGCTCCTGAATAGCAGCAACCCTTATTGCATAGACCGGCAACAGGGATCTCAGGACTTTGCTTACCAAAGTGGAATCTTCTATTTTTCCACCTGCACTCTTTATTTCTCCAGCAACTATTTTGATTCTTATTCCATACTACTGAATGGTCTCTCCTTCAACCATCCGCATGTGTTCAAAGTTTTCTCTCAAGCTCTATTCCTTAGCCTATTTTACATGCTCATCACCACCATAGATATTTTCAAGAGCATCCCATACCTCTTTGGGATTTGCCTTGTCCTGAACATCAATAAATTCAATGTCAGATAGGCTACTGATGAGGGCTTCCATGACTTGCCAATTTTCTTAAATCTCTCTCTTTTGGTCATCGGTGAGAGTATCGGTAGGAACAACATATACATTTTCAACATAACTCCAGTGTTGAACACCCATGCTTTTGATGAATATCTTCATCCTGTCTTTCCATATACCAAAATTTTCCCTATTAAACTTTGGACCTTCCCTCTCCATCATTTGACTAGGATCTTTTCCTCAAGCGGTTAAGCTTACAACACAGAGGACCTAGAGGGCTCTGATACCAATTGATAACTCAATGATGAACTACTAGTACCAAGCCTGTACTAAGAGGGGGGGTGAATAAGTACAAACACAAATATAGTCAAAAACTGGTTCGACAGCAAATACCTCAAATGACTGATAAATAGGGATACCAGTAAAACACAGTGCAACCGGTAACATCCAGTATAGCTCAATCAATCATGAACCGATCACTCAATAAGCTTTCCTCTTAACTCAATACTATAGTATCATTATATTATCATGCATAAACCAGTAAACTTGACCATCAAATCTTCACAACAATGAGTTCAATATGTTTTATAGATAGGTATAAAACATAGAACCTTCATGTGCTTAACAGATAAAACAAAGCATCACAAGACAGAAGCATTTCACATGACACACATAATTTTCACATGGAAACTCAACTGGGAAAAACCACGGTGGGGATGAATACCGACAAGCTGCTTTTTGAACTCTTTAGAAGTCCACTCTATTAGGAGCCTTGTCCGATTAAGGACATTACAATAGGTTCTGGTAAGAACCGATCCTGTTAAGGATCACCCGGTTAAGGGATACTTGGTAGGGTCACCTTGTTAGAGGATTTCAAGAACTCAATAGCTGAAAAGATCTCCTAAGCTTCTATAGCTTCTCAGAACTCATTAGCCTCGAGTTACCCGGTTAAGGGATTTGAAACAAGCCAGTTAAGACCACCCAATTTAAGGGATTTTGAATCAAGCCAGTTAAGGCTACCCTGTTAGGGGATTTTACAACTGTTGAAGTGGTTAGAGATCAATAGGTATTACAATCATCTGTTAACAACACTTAATGCTAATGCAGATCCATTTAGGCTCCTCTTTTCCTTTTGCATATTCACTTTGCACGTATCTCTTCTCTCCTTTGGTCTGGCAAGAATCACGTATCACTTTCCTTGGATACACACTCACAACTTTTTCCAACAACCTCAAAAAGAAACCCAACATCGACCTTATAGGAGACATACAGGTTGGTAGTAAAAACCCTAAACCCTAAACCTTTTAGGTTAAGCAATTCAAATGGTTCGATCTTGACCATTGAATCATGCTGCATTAAATGTAACAATCTTGAATCGATCTCAAGACATTCTCCATCATCCATTATCCACCATTTTCATGGTGGTTGATAAACCATCACACGTTATCACCGTTTGACAAACTTCACACATTCCCGAGGTAGATAGGAATAGTCATCTTCATGCAAGATCCTTCACGCACATGGAGCTTACATAGCAACACGATCTATCCTACATCATACTGCTAACTCTTCACACAAAGATCACCGATTGAGTCACATAGACTTGAGGTACTCAAACCGGAAACCCCAAAGTGGAAGCTGCCTACCAACCTGTAGACATATAGTGCTTCCATGTGTTGTTTCCCATAGCTTCATGCCGGTTCCCATATTTACATGTCAGTTCACCTTAAACAAATATGTTGCTTCACTTTGGCATATAAATTGGTTCACACATATGTCAGTTCCTCTCTCTTCACTTATCACATGTGCCGGTTCACAGTATGTCCCATATTGACATCAATGACAACATACAATATCATTATGTCTTCATGTCGGTTCACATAAGGCTCATGCCGGTTCACATAATGCCAACAATCTCCCCCTTTGCCATTGATGGCAATATACAAAACATATCTTCTTTGCTTCACATCTTCTCCCCATTTGCTGTAGATATCTTTTTGCTTCATTCCTTCTTCCCCTTTGACAACAATGCCAAAGTGGAGGTACAGTCATCATTGTTTCATCATGTTGCTCCCCCTGAGGAGTAGCATCCTTCAACACACCAATCAACCAAAACTTTGTCTTTCCAGTACCTGACTAATGTGGAACAATCACTTTTAGTTCACCTCCTGAAGGGGAAATACCCCTAATTCACCTCTCAAATGCACAAATGTTTTCTTTGGGGGAGGCTTGGTGAATATGTCTTCTAACTGCTCCTTACTGGACACATGCTCCAGTGCAATCTCTTTATTCTAAACCTTTTCCCTCAAGAAATGATACTTAAGCTCAAAATGCTTGGTTCTAGAATGTAAAACCGGATTCTTTGATATTTTGATAGCACTTGTGTTATCATAGAATATACTTACCATTTCAGATATAGGGATCTTGAAGCCTACTAGTACATGATTCATCTAGATTGTTTGAGTGCAGTTCATGAAAGCTGCAACATACTCTACTTCCACTGTAGATTAAGAGATGCAACTCTTCTTTTTACTCATCCATGAGACCAGTCTACCACGGAGAAAGAATGCACCACCGATTGTGCTCTTCCGCTCATCCACATTACTGGCCCAATCAACATTTGTGAACACTTTCAGATTGAAATTATTGTTGTATGGGTACCACAATCCATAGCCAACTATTCCCTTCAGATACCTAAGAATCCGCTTGACTGCAGTCAAGTGAGATTCTCTTGGACTCTTTTGGAACCTTGCAATGATGCCAACTGCATGTGCAATATCCGGTCTGCTATGCACTACATAATGCAACTTACCAATCATTGACTGGTATTCCTTCTCATCAACATTTGTGGAATCATCCTCCTTTGTCAATTTGCAATGGGTCACCATAGGTGTACCAACCAGTTTGTTTTCTTCCATGCCAAAAGTCTTCAACACCTCTTTGACATATCTAGACTGAGTGATGAAGATTCCATCTTCCATCTTCTAGATCTACAGTCCAATGAAGAACTTAATCTACCCTATGATTGACATCTCAAACTCTTTCTTCTTCTCATCAGCAAACTCATGACTCATCTTGTCATCTCTACCAAAGATGATGTCATCAACAAAAAATTCAGAGATCAGAATCTGATCTCCTTTAGACTTCAAGTAGATATTGCTATCTTCACTTGTTCTCTCAAATCCAATCTTCACAAGATGGGAATGTAGGTGCTCATACCATGCCCTAGGTGCTTGCTTTAGACCATATAATGCTTTATTTAGCCCACATACCATGTCACTATCTTCAAATAGGGTAAACCCATCTGGTTGCTCAATATACACCTCCAATTCAAGTACACCATTTAGGAATGCATATTTTACATCCATTTGATATACCTTGAATCTCTTAAAAGCTGCATATGCAAGAAGCATACGAACTCCTTCCAATTTGGCTACAGGAGCATAGGTTTCCCCATAGTCTTCACCTTCTTCTTGAGCATATCCTTTGCATACCAGTCTGGCTTTATTGCTAATCACTGAGCCATCCTCATTCAACTTATTTTTTAACACCCATTTGGTGCCAA